>NC_056570.1:2592161-2599451 GCF_013358625.1 Macadamia integrifolia | reverse complement strand
TTTATAGGTAGGGGGGGAAGTAGGTAATAGTTAGGCCTCCGGGTGAGCATGAATTTTTTGCACACCACAACTTATCAACTGTATTAGGCAATTGTTGTTTCTAATCCGATCTTAATTAACCCTTATTAGATAGGGTTGGGTTGGGTTATGATTATGGTTGTTATTGTAGATAGGGTTGAGTCAAGTTGGCCCTGATTTTTTCCAAAGTCAAGTTAACTTCTTTTTTTTGGGTGAATAAATAATTAATTACCAAACAAAAAATGAAAAAGCTTACAGTCCCTAAAAATGGGGAGGAAGAAGAAAGCAAAGCAAGCTCAAAGAGCATTACTATTCTCGATGATGGAGCTGGGGGGGGGGCTCCAGAAATTTACAATATGACAATTTCTAGAGGTGGAATTACAAGTGGAAATAAACTGAGAGACTTAATTTGGCTTTGACATCAAAGAAAATTGAACCTCAAATCTTGTATAGGGATCGAACGAGAGTTGGAGGTCCATTTTCTATAATTTATTTCAATCTAAATCTAATTTATTGTAGCACAGAAGGCAAGTCTTCTCACAATGTCACACATAGTCTTTCCTTGAAAAGTCATATCCATCCAAATCCACTTTCTGTAGAAGAGGGGAATTCTCCTGTTGGCTGGTCAGCATTTGTGAAGGATCCCTTTCCATCTGGATGAAAAGATGTTGCAAGCGAAGAAGATATGCTCTATAATCTCGGTCTCAATGCCACATAGGATACACACTGGATCAGTTGGAATGCCTCTCTGAATGAGGAAATAGTTTGTGGGCAAAGACTTAGTAAACACTCTCCAAGCCGTAAAGTTTGACGAGGGATGTAGTGTTTTAACCATATGAGACAGTGCCATAGAGAGGTCGGGTCATGAATCCTAACAAACTCCAAGCTGCCTTGAGGGAGAAGGCCTTAAAGGAGGAAGACATCCAGAGGATAGTGTTCTGCCTTAGCTGCTGAGATATTGGAATGACCGGCAATGAGTTCTATATATCCGCAAATTGAATCATAGAATGGGCTAGGGGAGACCACTTGCCTGAAGAGAGGATATCTATCACAAGGATAAACTTAGAGAGGCCTGATTCATAAATTTTTCTAACGCTTGGAGTGTGATAAAGAATTTCCATGAGGTGCCAGTGATCGAGCCAGAGGTAAGTGTTGACCCTATTGCCAATCTGGGAGGAGATGGCAGGAGATATGGATGGCCGGATGACAATGATTTTGTGCCATACTCATAAGGCATTTGTCGATAATTTCACAGTCCAGTAGGTATCCGATTTGAGGGGATTCGAATAAACCCATCAAACCTAAATCCTCTTTTTTTTTTTTAGATGATCTTCTAAGCCAATTTGATAATACTAGCCAGATTAACATCCTTGATCATTCTCAAATCAAGCCCCTCCTTCTGTTTTAGGAAGACAAACAGCAGCCCAACCGATGAGATGAAAAATATAGTACACTCAGCTCCTTTCCACAGAAAAGAGGCAAAGATGGACTCCAACTTGGAGATGATGGCTTCAGCAAACCATAGATGCCCAACTAATAAATGTATGAGGCTTGAAGAACTGATCTAATGAGCCCAAGCTGACCCGTAAATAATAGGATCAAGCATAAGAGAACAATGATGAACAGTGAGCCTGGCAGGACTAAGAGGGAGCTCAAGATACTTCACTAGAATATGTCCCTTGATGAAACCAGTTTGCTCCAAGAGGGAGGCTTTAGAAGATTCAGAAATCCTAGCCAAGAAGATGATAAATTTTGTCGGATTGTCATGGAGCCCAGACATTACAGCAAATTGAGACAAACAAAGCATGATGCTTTCAAGAGAAGTAGGATCAGCTTTGGAGAAGATCATAAAGTCATATGCAAAAGCAAGGTGAGTAAGCTTAATGGCCTTACACTTATGGATGGCAGAGATGAGGTTCAGGTCTATGGCTAGTTGCAGACTTCTTGAAAGAGCTTCCATCGCAAAACAAAAGATGTATGGTGAGAGGGGACATTCTTGCCCGATACCCACTGAAAAAGAAAAGTAACCAGTTGGATTGCCATTCATCAATATTGAGAATCGAGTTAAAGCAAGGCAGTGGTGAATCCAATTTGTAAAGACTGGAGGGAACCCCATGCTATTGAAGACCGAAACAATGTAATCCCATCTCAGGGAGTCAAAAACTTTGTGGATGTCTATCTACAAAAGGGCAACTGAAGAGTGAGATTTTTTGTCAAATCCTCTAACAATTTCGTGGCAAATGAGAATGTTATCCTCAATACTTCTCTTCGAGATAAAGGCCGATTGATTGCTACTAATAAGGGAGTCAACCACAAGCTTGATTCTATTAGCAAGGTTTTAGCTATGAATTTATAGAGAAGATTGCAAAGAGAGATTGGACTGAAATCTTTCATCTCATTAGCTCCCTCTTTCTTTGAAATGAGGTAAACAAAGGTGTGACTAATCCCTATAGTTTGGCTAGGGTTAAAGAAGAAGCTCTTGACTGCTTTTATCGTATCCACTTTAATGAGGTTCCAAGAGGATGAAAAGTAGCCCATGCTAAATCCGTCAAGACCCGAAGCCTTGCTTGACTTATGAGAAAGGATAGCAGAAGTGATCCCTTCTTCAGTGGGAATTGCCATAAGAGGATCAACTAGGTTGCCAGGGATGAATTTCTTTAAGAGGCCACTAGGGATGGAAGGAGGGGTAGCTGGATCCATCCTAAACAGGTTCTTAAAGAAGTCAACTGCAATATCTTTTATCTCATCCACTTTGTGAACCTGAATGCCATCCGAGGTAGTTAACTTAGTGATAGAGTTGTGATTATTTATGGCTTTCACTGATCCATGGAAGTAAGAAGTGTTTAATCTCCAAGCTCAAGTCAATTAATCTTGGATTTCTATCTCATGAAGCTCTCTTCCTGAGCAAGAAGGGTAGAGATGTTAACTGCCTCAATCTTCTCTTCATTAGCTAATGAAGGGTTGAGATGATCAAATTAAAGCTGGATCTGGATGGATGAGAGCTTGTTTTTGCAATCACTAACTTGAGAAGAAATATTCCCAAAGGATTTAGTATTCCAGGCCTTGAGGGCAATTTTGACATTCTTCAACCTTCTAGCCGAGGCAATAAAGGGGGTGGAGTATGCTTGGACAGGCTTTAACTCAGCTTCTTTAACAGTGGAGAGGTAGTCAGGGTGGGAAGTCCACATATCAAAAAATTTAAAGAGTTTAGGCACAAAGGAAACTAATAGCAACCTCAAATTCAAAATAATTAAGTAAATAAATTATCGTATTTTTTTAATACATTTAAATAGTAAATCAAAACCAAATTGATAAGAGAAACCAATAAAAAAATTGAAATCAAATCAAAACTTGTGCACCCTTATTAATTCATGTTTTGATTTTACTTATTTTCACACTAAAATTGATGAAATAAAACCAAAACCAATCCAAATCAACCGATTGACACCCCTATACATGACTTTCTTTCTTAATTTATTTCTTTCATCCTCACCACTCATCAGACCCTCTTCCATATTAAAAAATCATTCAATGTTATCTATCATTCATGTTAATGTTTGATCTTATACCATTTAACAAGTTAGGTCCGTTGGAGACCACTTGCTTTGGTGAGGCATTTGTTTTTTATGTCACATAAGCCGTCGTAAAGTATTCTTAATTCATTTTGTAGCAAAATAATAAAATATAGAGGAGAATTTTTTATCCAAGAGTGCGATTCCTACACCAGCACATGAGCCAATGAAAGCACACATAAAAGCATTAATAGGATAAGCATTATTGTTTTTCATAAGGGGTGGGGTAATCATTTTAGTCTCCTATGTGTCTTAAGTCTCTTGACACAACTCCACAATCTTCCACAGAATACATTTTTCCCTATAATAAATTCATTCTCATCTAACTCTTTTCTTAAGAAATCACTTTAATAAACTTATAGAGATAATTCAAATATTTTAATAATAATCAACTTTTTTTTTTTCTTTTTATAGTAATCCAAAGTAGGGTTGAACTCATGATCTCTTAATTGCATAGTGTCGGTTCTTGTCATCTAAAACATTCCTTGAATTAATAACCAATTTTAAAAATGTCCCATGGACTCCCCACCTTGCCTGCTTGGAGAACCCTCTACCTTAAAAATAAGAGTTAGTTGTGGAAAATTGTTGCATTGCTAGACTCAAACTTAGCAACACGGCCCACTTTTATTTGCCATGTGGCATTCAACCTCAAATTTGGTAGGTTGACATTGAGAATACCCAAAGAAGAATTCCATTCAACCCAATCTAAACTGGTATTAAACCGATATTGATAAAATTGAAATTGTACTGGCCAAAACCGAAACTTATCGAAGTTTCTTAATGGATTGGCTTTGGTCTTCTTTATTCCTAGACTGAAATCAATTAAGCCCAATTAAAATTGGGTCAAATTGCCATTTGATGGATGTATCATCTCCAAGGACTCTCCTTCCAATAGCTCTCCAACCAGACACATGTTTGCATGCCCCCATGTGTTCGGCTACGTGCATGATTTTAGTTGGAATTTGGTTGGAGGGCATTTTTTTAGAGAGGATCTAAATTCCCAATTTGACACCCTTAGATATTTCAAATCATGAATAAGAAAAGATAAGAGTCAATGGTCCAATGGTGTGGGGAAAATTTAATCTAATGTGATCTTCTCGATCATAAATAAGAAAGGGTAGCAGTCATTGATGAACTCAGAATCCAATCATAAGCAAGGTTCTAATAAACTTTGGAATTGTTATGGGATCAGTCAAGATCGATACTATTTTGATACGGATTTGGATTGAACTGTATTAGATAGATCTATCCTTTAAAAAAAAAAAAATCAATTTTTATTATGATTTTACTCTCATAACATATGTGTATGTAAAGTCGAAAAGCTTCGAATCGAGGATTGATCAAAGGTCAATACCATTTTGATCCGGTCGTTATTGATATAAGATCAAATACGATAATTATCGATTTCAGTATTGGTCAATACCGATCGGCCAGACCTATACCTAAAACCATGGAATCTTTTTTTTTTTTTTTTCTGGGTAAAAAACTTTGGAATTAAAACCGAATCAATCTTTCTGGTTTCTAACTACCCTCCAAAATAATGTTCTTTGCATCCAGAAGTTGGAAAAATGGGAATAGAAAGGGACTAAACCTGTAAAAGGGTATGATCACATCATCCCCCGGCCCCACTATTTTACTCCCATCAAATAATGTCATAAAAGAGTATCTAAGAGGGTGTTTCTATCTTCCCGCAGCCAAATCTAACAGATTCTGTCGTCAGAAATTCCAAAACCCAGAGGTAGACGTAAAGTGTGTAGAGATTAGGAGATTATATGTAAATTTTCTTCTTAATGAAGACACATTGGTCGTGGAGATGGGCGGGTTTCTTAAAACCCTAGCTTAATCCTAAGCCTCGAAAATTAAATTTAGATCTAATTTAATTTTATTAGATTTATGTTTAGGCCTAACGCTGTTAGGCTCGTGTCAATTCAATTCGGCCTCAATTGATCTTAATTAGACAGAGTTGAGTTGGGTTGAGTTGGATTGATCCTGATTTTTGTCATCATCGGACTAACCTTGATTGATGCTATTTTTTCCATTTGTGTTTAATGCATAATAATAATAATAATAATAATAATAATAATAATAATAATAATAATAATAATAATAATAAAATATTTAAAATTATGAAGTACAACATAATAATAATGAATGTTTAGGATGCCAAACTATAGAAATCAATGCCAGAAATTGAATAAAATGATAGGATAATAGCCCTAAATTATATTATATAAATCATGTTTAAAATCAAGGTCAGGTTAAGCTGGGTCGGACTACGCCTAAGTCTCAACTCAATTCTAACCCAACCCTAACCCTAACCTTAACTCAATGCCAATGTTTTTCAACCCTAATCCACCCTCAGAATTAAAAATCTTAACATACGGATTAACCAAATACAAGAAAGACAGAATCGAACAAAACTAAAATGAATCTACTTTGTTATCATATAAATTTCTATCTCAAAAGATTGATCTGAAGATGTCACAAATATATGAGGAAAGTGAATTCCTCATTCAAAATCAATGTGGGACTAAGAATATAATTTCCTCCAATTAGATACATGCTTGCTTACGCTATATGCCTACCTACGCTATTGCTTTAAACATGTCTGTTTAATTGAAAGATAGTTGAGTCGTATGATTGAACATCATCTGGATCCAATAATATGTGTGTCTGAGTGACTGTGTCATATTGTCCTCTCTAGAGATTTTCCGTTTTTCTGTTTTTAGGTTTGGACGTTGAACGTGAACATGTCGTGTGTGATAATAATTTGACCGTGAAAAGATTTTATCTCTACTGGCTATTACATTGCGTGTGGACTACATCCAATTTTTTTTGCTTAAACGCGTATGTATGTGTTTTGTTCATCTTCCTAAATAGTAAAGTATGACTGGGTCAAGCCCCCATTCAGGGATGGAGGATTCCTTACTCCTGAACACTTTGTGGGGCCCTCCACAAAAGGTTGTGTCTATCAATTGATTTGTTAGATCTGGCTTCGGCTATTTTGGTCTACTTTTGATTCTATATTTGAAGGAGAGAATAAAATAATTATAATGAAACAAAAATCAAATAAAATAATGATTGATTAGTGATTAATTATTTTTTTATAATAAAATAAAAGAAAAATGAACGTTATCTCTTAGTGTACCTTATGCCCACATACATGAAGAAGTAGAATTAGGTTGTAAAAAGATATCCATGGCCTAACTTCACTTTTCATGCATGAGCTTAAGGTATACCAGGAAATAAAGTTCTTTAACATTAAAATAAAAATCATAAAGAGATAATGATTGATTTATGTGTCAATTAATTGATTTGGTCTGATTAGGTCTGATTTTAATCAAATAGTGGATCAATCTTAAACCAATTTTTTGAGAAAGTATTTTTTTATTTCATTCAGTTTCTATTTCGGTCTAGTTTGATTCTATGTTTGAAAGTCAAGATAAGGTAATGATTGATTTATGTTTCTTCTATAAAAAAAAAAAAAAAATTATTTATTTTTTTAATTTTTATTTTACAATAAATTAAAAATCATGAAGATGTAATGATTGATTTATGTATCTCTCTTTTTTATTTCAATTTTTTTTTTCTTTTCTTGCTTTTCGAACATAATCTTATCATTTTTTATCAATTTGTAGTCAAGCTACTATCAGGTTTGATCTAATCCAATTTTGGATTTACATACATACATACAGAAGAA
>NC_056570.1:2577928-2592141 GCF_013358625.1 Macadamia integrifolia | reverse complement strand
TTTAAATTATTCTCTGCTTATAAGGCCAAGATTGAGTTTGATTGATTAACTAATCGGTCTTCACATTGAAACAATATATATTAATCAATCACTGGATCTTGATCAATAGGATTTTATTTGGTTTGAGGGTCATACTGGGATAGAATGGGCTCCCCTCTTGCCCCAATAGCTCCAGGGACTTTTTAACGATTAAAACCTCCGATGGATGAAAGAATAAACCGTGTTATATTTTTCAAAAAGGAATTTTAAATACAAATCACTAGAACCTAATAAATAGACTCTGTGGATTGAAAACTCAAAAAGAAGTGGAACGGAAGAGTTCTACTCCATCTCTAATTCTAAATATTGGAAAAAAAAAAAAAAACGAAAAGAGTTACATTGTATTTGAGTTTTGTTTGATTTTGTTGATCCCTTTTTTGGCTGGTTTTCTCTCCTTGTATATTTTAAGAGTTTAATCACTCCATCACCCACGCCATTTGCTCACTTTTCCCATGAAGTGATACCTCCAATATGTTGTCACCACCTGTCCCATTAGTACCCACCTTTCATGAACGTGTCTTAATCGTCCTTGTGTGCTGGCATTGCATTATATGTGGGTAATGGATCAATGCGATCAACCCGCGTTTTCCTTTTGTACCCAATATTGCCCCTGCCACATCATCAGGTGCATATTTTTGAATTTCGGTGCCAACAGCCCCAAGTGGCACTTACGTGGTTATAAATTTCTCTCTCTCTCTCTCTCTCTCTCTCTCTAGATCCCTTTGCTTATGAGGCCATGACTAAGATTGATTGATTAACTAATTTATCACCAAATTGGAACCATACAGTAATCAATCACTTGATCTCGAACAAGAAGTTAGTATGTGGTTTGAGGATCAATTGACTTGTCAGTTAAGCCATATTTACTCCACAGTTTGCTCTAAGATGCATGAATTTGGCCTTTGTTTAATTCACATACTTTGCCTGATAATATAGATAATACCTGTTCATCTTATCAAATAGTGAGGTATGAAATTAGATAACCAATCCAATGTATAATATCGTACTTGTATGATAAAATTAACACAGAGGGGAATTTGTTATTCATTGTTTTTATATAGATTTAATCCAATCAACAACATCGATATATGTTTATCCTATGTCATTATCGTAGATGAAGATCACAAATGGATTATATTTTAAGGAACATACCCTAAAGCAAAAAATTTTATATGTAAAATTGAATTACGGGATCAATCTTCATCGACTCTGATTTGATTTAGATTGGAATTGATGAGGAATTAATCGAAACACTAGAAAATGAAATCAAGAAGAAGAAGAAAATATTGTCACAAATTTATTTATTTTTTGGAGTTTCTTAGTCTTGTAGGTCTAGCTACAGAGGTAAGTTTTAATGATTTTACTGTTTTAAAAAGGAGAAAAAAAATATTATAAATGAATATTAAAGAGCATTTGCAGATAATTCAAAAAATAAGTTATGGGACTCCACATTAATCAGAATAGAGTTACTGAGGAGTCAGCTTATCCATCAAAACTAAAGCGATCCAACTGGGCCCAAGCACTATTTTAGGCCCATACTCAATAAGTGAGGCTTATAGCTTCACAAAGTCAGGCCAAATCATAGTTAATAAGTTTGGGAACAATAATAATTTGAGAACATATACATACAATAATTAAATGGACCATATGACATAAGGAAATGGAGTGTTTGGGTGAATCAGGTTGGTTTTGATTTTAGGTTTATGATTTTTAATATATTTTTTTAAATGTATATACTAATATTAGTCACGTATTATACGTGTTTAATACATTGATAATAACAAATGCGTATCAATCCGGATTATTGAATCTATGTGGTAAAAACATTTTTTTTTTTCTAAAGAAACGTTGGGATATGCGTATTATACACACATTTAGTATGGATCAATCAGTTTCACCATGATGGTGGATTAGTTGAAAAGTCAACAGATTTCATTAAACAGCTATAAATACAAGGCTAGTGATTATTAATACTGGAGTGGGATCCGAAACTTTAATTTGCTAATCAGTGGGGAATAATACCTTTTAAAAATTGGTTTGACAAGATCACATCCACAGTCGAAAACAGGGCTGAAACAGGTTGGGTTGGCCCCGGGTTATTTAAAACCCTAGCCCAACCTTGAATCCCCTTAGCTGGGCCCATCTTGGCCCGCTCTTGACTTAAGGCCTAAAAAATCTAATCTTGGCTTTGAGTCATGGTTGGACTAGGCTGACGGCTGACCTTGATTGGAACCGACCATGGGAAGGGGAGGGGAGATGCATGGACTGGGCTGGGCTGAGCTAACAAGAAAACCATCAATTTTACATAAAATAATACCCTAATAAAATATATTATATCATTTATTATCTTCATATATAAGGAGAGGGTTCCTTGAGAGCTAGTGTGACCCCTGCAACAGCATAGGGCCAATGAGAATGCACATGAAAGCATCAACAAGTGTAGAATTTTCACCTTTCACGAGGGGTGGGCCCACACTCTATGACATATTATGAGGAAGGGTTTTCTCCACTACTATTGTGCAATTTCGAGCCTTGAAGGGAGGGTATTAAGGGAAAACACTGAAGGTTTTGTTTGGTTGCAAGGGGAATGCAAATTTTTTATATAAAATGGAATTTTTTTCTCAGAAAAAATAAATTTAGATGTTTGACTGCAAGGGAAATGTATTTTACATGTGAAAAAAATTTCACTTAACCATTAAAATTTCTCTTTCTATTTCCCCACCAAAATAGGAAGAAAAAAAAAAACCATACTCTCATGATCTCTCTCTCTCTCTCTCTCTCTCTCACGCAACTCATTGGGTTTGTTTTGACCAAAAGACTTTGGGTTTGAGCATTACTGACCTGTTGGGTTTGTTTTGAACAAAAGACTTTTGGAATGGGCTTTTCAATCATTATCACTTGTGATCTATTATTGTTTTCTTTGTGATCATCTTTTATATCATTTTAAGTATTTATTTATGCTGCATTCATTTGATATATAGAATGAAATGGTTTATTTTGGTTAGTGATAGAACATAGCATTTGATGACATTTGGTTTGATTTGATATAGACCTTGAATGACCTGATTCACATAACCAATATAAATTTTGAGGAGCTGGGTAGGTTATGGATTGAAAAGTACTCTCCCCCCCCCCCTATATTTTGAAGAGTTTGGTTGGATTATTAGTTTTTTAAAATTTTACATCTATTTTACATCCAACCAAACAACTATGGTAAATTAATTTCACTTCACTTCTATTGTAACCAAACGATTCAAAAGGGAAAAAAAAGTCGCTTCACTTCCCTTCCTATTTCCCTTGCAACCAAAAGCAGCCGAAATGAAAAGGGAGGGGAATATAAGAACTTTTGTATTAGCAATCTGAGTCTTAAAAGGGTGCCTCCTTGCAATTTCAATTTTAGCTGGTGGTGTGAAAATCCTTTACCCATATATTATGTGACAAAATGTGTCTAATATTTTACAATATTACTTAAAACAGGGTATGATTGGGAATGGCTGGCTCAGTTCGATGCCTTAACTCTTGCCCAACCCAACCCTGACTCAAGGCCAAAAATTTCCAGTCATGACCCACCCTCAAGGCCAAGGTGTCTCAGGCTAGGCCTTTTCGGGAGAAGGTTCCTAAAAGGCCAGGGGCCACAACCACTTAGGGAACCCTCTCCCTGGTTTTATTCGTTTATTTATTTATGGCAGAGGGTTCCCTAAGAGGTTGTGTGGTGCATGGGCCAATGTTTCCTAGTAAGATGTAAATGGATAGTCAAAATTCGAATTTAAATTCACATCTGTATTTTGTCAAAAGGTATTCAGAAAATAATTATCAGATCTAATTAATAATCAATTAATGATTTTGAGAGTTATTAAAGTTTAGACAGATTATATAGCGAATGAAGAAAATAGCTAAGACAACTAAAAATGATGGATGGGGGAGGAAGGTCCTGATTTAAGGATATCAGTATTTGTCAGAAACTATCCAAATCTGATCACATCTGATCGAAATTCAATATGTATTCGATCCATTTACAACCTTTTATTTCTACGTGCAAGAGCCACAGTCTTTTTAGACCTTTTTTCCCTTTTATTTATTTATTCATGCAAGGGACCACTAAGAGCAAAGGACCCACACTCACACAGGGTAACGGGGCTTCATGAGTCGAGCAAACGATACACAAGGGACTTGGTTGGGGCCGGTTTGGTTTCGGTTTGTCTTCGGTTTCGTAAATCGATTTGTAACGGTTGGTTTTGGTTTTTGGTCCAGTTTGGATTCGACTTTCCATACAAATGTATACAACACTATGCAAATTTTGATTTTTTTAATGAATTTTGGACTGTTTCGGTTTCTTACCGGTTTGGTTTCAGTTTCGGTTTGGGTTCCATAAGAGACAGGGAAAAGATACTGCATGGTTCACGATGATATGAATGGGACTTTATCTGCTGACCAAGATCACTATTCTAAAGGGATAAGTGCCAACCTCCAGCCCTGTTTACGACTGAGTGATTTTGCTGTTAGTGATTCATCCTCCAGATTAATGGCCGTTTTGGGTGGGATTCGGTTTCGAAAAAAAGTTTCATACAAAATCCTGCAATAAATGGGTTGTGCGTGGGTTGTTGTTGTTCTTATCAAAAAATTCAAAAAAGAAAAAAGGGTTGGCTTTTTCATCGCCAGAAGGATCCAAGAGGTAGAGGGTTAAAGATGGGAAGAAGGTTAAATGAGCAACAGGGTGGGATGACTATGAAGAAGTCGATAGAGATTTGTTAATTAATTATTTTTGGCATATTTCGTCACTTCCACCAACTGGGTTGGGTACATAAGAGAGAGAGAGAGAGAGAGAGAGAGAGAGAGAGAGATGGTAGTTTTGGATGATCGATCTTTTTCAGGGAAGAAAAGAAGCATAGAAACAATGAAGGAGAGCGATTCCTGCTCTGTTCTTAATGATAATGGTTCCTCTGTAATCGAGCACAAGGCATATGCTAGAGTTGGACTCCTTGGAAACCCTAGTGATGTTTACTTTGGTAGGACCATCTCCTTTACCCTTGGGAATTTCTTTGCTTCCGTTCGGTTGGAGCCTTCTGATGATCTCGTCATTCGTCCTCACTCTCACCATGATTTCGTTAAATTTCAATCCTTGAATCAAATGGTATGCTTTCTCTCTCTGAGCTAGTAAAGAAATTGATTACCCTATGGTTATGCATTTCAATAAGCTAATTTAACTTGGGGGTCGTGTTGTTTCTCTCTGCTATTCAATAATTTTCTGTCTGATGTGGGCTTTAGGTGATCCAATTGAATTTTATATTTCTCTTGAGTCTCTGATCCGGTTTCCCTTCAATATCTTACAGAACTAAATCATAATTTGAACATATAATGGTTTTTGTTGTAAAGCAATCGATATTGTGAGAGAAACAGGAGCTAAAGATGGATAAAATTGGGCAAAACCAGTTCTTATTCCAGCTATTCTTTAAGCATGCAATTCTATCATGAATGTCATTTTCTGTTTGCAGTTTCTTTTAAATTGTTCACTTTATTCATCATGCCATTCTTCATCTTGCAGGCGGATCGGCTACAAAATGAAGGTTATTATGGAGGGGTGCGCCTACTTATGGCGATTTGTAAGGTTTTTTACAATTATTGTAAAGACAATGGTATTGATCTTAGTAGTGAGAATTTCACGCTCTCTTATGATACCAATATTCCTCGTCAGGTAAAGCTATACATCAATGCTGGTGCTTATTTTTTTTCTTTTTTGGGTGGGGTGGGAGGGGGTGGTGTTGAAAACAATTCTGAACTGAAAAAAGAGTGTTAGTGCCATATGCTTACTTATGAAAAGTCTGTGCTTCAGTATCGTTATTATATACTGCAGAGGATCATATTTTGAGAAATGTTATGAACTGCAATGATAGGTATGGTAGGATGTTTTTATGAAGGTGGATTCTATGGAAAGGAACAACTTATTTCAACATCTATGACTATGATGTGACTGCATTGTTTTCTTTTGAGGGGATATATAACATAAATATACTGATTATGTGAGGACTGGAAGATTGTTTCCCTTTTTCCAAAAGCCTCAGCTTGCACCTAGGTTTGCTAATGAATCCGTAAAAGCTTGCACATCTGTAACATATTGATGTATGAGAGAAGACATTGGTCATCCTCTAAGCAAAAACGTGGCCTCATCCCTTGTCTTGTGCTTCCAAGAACACTCAATGACTTACTATAATTCTCATGAAATTCTTATTGAAGATCTGTAGTTGTTGCAGAATAGCCTTATTGTCTGATTCATTAACCTATTGGTTCTGAGGATATTTTAATATTCTATTTCTTTCTTATGTTTTATTTTAGGCAACCAAAGGCTAAATAAAACCTGGGCATTCCCTTCAGCAACTTTTGCCTCTGACAAAAAATCATCCCAGACCATCTCATTGTCCCCCCCTCCTTGTGCTTTTGATAGATTGAAAAAAGCTATTAGTAGTGATTCTTGGTGGTCCAAAAGGTTTATTGGAACCTGTCATCAAGAACAGTAGCACTAGTAGCAAATTGACACTCTGCTCTATTGACCTCTTTGAAAGCATAGTTATCTTGTATAGGCTGTGCAGTGAGGTGGTTTCTGTATAGGAGTGCTTCTGAATTTTAAGATCATGGTTCTGGGCCAGCTTTTCTGTGAGCTTTGGGCTCAGGATACTTACCTATTGGCAACTCAATCAAATGATACTGTTTTTGAAACTTTATCAGTAGTGGATGCGATAACATGTTTCTCTCTCTTTTGGAATTTAGTATAGGTCTTTCGGTATAAATTATTGTTTACCATTTGGAGTGCCAATTAAAATTAGAATTTAGATGATGTATCTATCCAATTGGATAGATATATCTCTTCTTAACTGTGCTTGTTGAAACCACTAGTATTTCTAGTCCTGTTTCAGCAGTTTGCTTTTTGCACATTGCAAAGCATGCCCCCTTTCTCATATTTTAAATGGATGTTTATCTTCCTTTTTTTTTTACTGATGTAGATTTGATTTGATGATCCGTGGCACTTGTAATTTATATATTTTTTAACCGTATGGATCATTTTTAATAGCATCTATGGTTTTTGTTCTATTTTAGGTCAATATTTTGTCACAGGAAGTCATGTGAGTACCTTTATTATTCATTCTCCATCAAATGGATGAAGTATGGCTCACCGTTTTCGTACTCCAGACAGGACTTTCAGGTTCCAGTGCTATTGTATGTGCTGCCCTCAACTGCCTCCTCGACTTCTATAAAGTCCGGTACCAGGTTAAAGTTGAGATCAGGCCTAACCTTATTCTTAATGCAGAGAAGGAGCTTGGAATTGTTGCTGGCCTTCAAGACCGGGTTGCCCAGGTCTATGGAGGACTTGTTTACATGGTACAAAATATTTTAGTTTTGATTCCGACAATTGAGATTAAGTTTTGCTTTCCCAATATCAATTTCAACATGATATCTTGCAGGATTTTAGCAAGGAATATATGGATGACTTGGGGCATGGCATGTATACACGCATGGATATCAATGTTCTTCCTCCTCTCCATCTCATTTATGCTGAAAATCCAAGTGATTCTGGGAAGGTTTGGCTTCTTTTATTGTCTTCCTTATCTCTCTTCTTCACTTCTTGTTCATAACTAGGCTTGCATATGTTTTGGATGTTCTTATGGTTAATCTTTGCACTTTTCTATTTGCACTTTTAACACTTAACCAGAAAGATAGTCACTGAAAAAGAAAATGTTCTGGAATTTTAAACATCATCATCACAGAAGTTTGTGGTTTCTGCATCACACATCAAGGAGTGCTTGTGTTGGGAATTGGGCAAGCTAAAAATCCTGCCTATCTATCAATGTTGCATGATGCAACATTTGTGGGGAGAGATGCAATGTTTGATCTTCTAGATTGAAGAGTGACTTCAGAAAATTCTCCTAATCTTCCTATTATAAGAATTATAATTGTCATGAACATTATTGGAACTATGATATTGGCTCTAAGAATCTGGATAGTGCATGGTTCCAATTATCACTTTGTTCCTCCAAATGGAGGGTGGTGAGGGTGAAGATGCTTCTTTTTTTTCTCTCTTGGTAACATTTCTTCATTTTCTTGTATAACCTACGTTAATTTTCCATTTTGAGATTGATTCTTCTTATGATACTTGTCAATGCAGGTACACAGTACCGTTCGTAAAAGATGGCTTGCAGGTGATGAGCTAATAATATCGTCGATGAGAGAAGTTGCTAACATAGCTTTAGAAGGTCGTACAGCATTAATTGAAAAGGACTACACCAGACTTGCAGAGCTTATGAACCGTAATTTTGATTTTCGAAGGTAAAGAAGTTCTATATATTCACAAGTTTATGGTATATATAAACATTAGTTACCATCAATTAGCATCAATCTACGATGAGGCCAGCTACACTCATGTTGAGTTGATCCAAAGTCTTGGTTGGTGGACCTCAAAGGATTTCTGCAATACAAACTTTCATTGATTTCTAGATTCATTATCCAAATTGGTTTCTTTGATTGAGCTAAGCTACAATGAAGTCCATGATCGATCTGCCTTTGATGAATCTTATATGTGCTTCATAAATTTTTTTCCCCCCATTCCCCCCCTGCACCCTTCTCTATTGATTTATGTTCTCTTTGGTATTCATGTTTACTAAATGCCTTTTTGTTGGTAACACAGGCAGATGTTTGGAGATGACGCTCTTGGTTCTATGAATATAGAGATGGTGGAAGTAGCCAGAAGTGTGGGAGCTGCATCGAAATTTACAGGGAGTGGAGGAGCAGTAATTGCATTTTGTCCAGAAGGACCTTCGCAAGTGAAGCTTCTTGAAGATGCTTGCCAAGAGGCTGGCTTTGTTGTTCAGCCAGCAATAGTTGTTCCTTCTTTTTTAAATGATGTTGATCTCAAAACCCTGTCTTCTTAATGTAGAGATGTACTAGAGGTAACGGTATCTGATGGCTGGTGATTTTATCCTTAAAATACTCATCTAGTTTGTTAATGGTCCTTAGGTATGCAGTTCCTTGATATTTGATTAATTTGTTCTTAATTTGATGCAATAATGATGTAGGTGGTCCAATTTCATATCTATGTCTGTTAGACTTATTATTGCAGGACCTAAACTGTTGATACAATTATGGAACTGTGCTCCTACATCGATGTCGATCCACATCCAAAGCTCGTGATGATTGTCTAATTATTCTGCGTTTTGATCTACTGCAGGAATAGCCATAGCAGTTATCCTGTGTTGAAAAGAAACTATGTGAGGGGTGACAGCAAGGGTGGCTAGGAAGAGGGAGGGATAAGTTGGTATTAATTTGGGTCTTTGGTTGTAGGGAAGGCCCTTTGGCTTTTCCTTTTGGCCATGTTGGACAATGATCGACAAATCTGATTTACAAGGAGTATGAGTAAGTTTTCCTTCACTTATAGAGAAGGAGAAAAATCCCTTCTTCGTATAGGAGTATTGTCTCATCATTACACACTCACCCCCTATTTGCGGATTCAAAACTCCCCCATCTCTGATGGATTCCCATGGTACATAAATATGTTGAAAGGAATTCCTCCTTCACCATGGCTGAACTGAATCTCAATCCAAAGTATATAAAGTATCAAAGATACCCATAAAACTGGGTGGCTAGGTGGGGAAGTTCCTGATCCTCCTGGGTGATTGAATGGTAGGCGTGTAGGACTAGGACCAAACTAAAAACAAGCCTGCTTCTGGTTGAACCTGGTTTTATATGCGATACATTCCAGTTCTGGACAGATATTACAATCTTTAACACTGATCATTCTTCTCCATGTTATACCATTTATTATTATTTACTCTATTGGCATAAGCAGTTAATTCAGATCCTCTTCCTGACAGACTGATTGTACCTATTATTTGTTTTATCTGGTCTGCGACTCTGTATCCTGTTCTGTTGCTGTCAATGTAAGAATGCTATAAAGACATCATAGAAAAGGAAAAAAAAAAAAAAGATCTAAGAGGTAGAGAAGAAACAATTGTGTAAAAGCAATCATATAAAATTGGGGTAACAATGGAGATGGGAAGAAGAAAAGACCCAACATAGTCATGGTCTGTCAAGTTACATTTGCTTCTACACAGTATATGGTGATGCCACTTCTCTTGAAATCATAGAAGGAACTCAGGCAAAGAGAAAGATGAGTTAAGGGTTAGTGGACTAAACCCAGTCTTTATAAGAGCTAGCAGAAGGTTTGCTGAATTTCATTTGCCAGTTCTTCAGCACTAAGTTCACATTCAATTCCAATCTATTCGAAGTCCAAACAAACAGTACAATTTCATTAGCTTTAAAGAGGGAAAAAGCAAAGATGTCATATTAGAAAACAAGAACTTAAGATGATGCAGAAAAGAATGAAAATTGCAAAAAAATAATCGCACAATACTAAAGGATTTATGTGGTTCGGCAAGATTGCCTACTTCCATGATGAAATGAGATTTACTTCATTATCAATGGAGAATAGGGTTATAACTGTTTGTCTTCACTGTTTTCTCATATTGATTACAGAGAAATAACCCTCACTACAAGTTTATAGTGAAACCCTATATAGGTAATTTACCGAAATACCCATATAGCACTAAAAAGAATTAGCCAACAATGAAAGTGAAGGAATACAAAACATCATACCAAACATCCTAATTAACAGAAAGATTTGATTCATAGAGAGGAAGAAGGATCTGAAAGATGAGTGGTAAGAAGTTCAGATAGTGATGATACCTTAATGGTGAAGGAGTTGAGCATGGTGTCATCCACTGTGTTGATGCTTACATGGAGAATCTCAAGGGCAAGGCCTTCCAATGCAGCCACTATCTTCACAGCCTGGCCAGGAATCCTAGGGGATATAGTCTTTAACAGAACATTAGGCCCTGAAAACTTCACCTCCACTTCTGCAATGGTGGATTTCGAGTTTGCGGCTAACTCATTCATATTATCAAGAGAGGAGGAAGGAGAGGATTTGGGTAAGTAAGGGCTGCCAGGTTGAGGGGTCCTTGGGCTTATGGGTAAGCTCAATCTAGGACTTAGAGGTGAAGGTGATGGCTTTCGTGGACTCAGTGGTGAGGGTCTTGGACCAACTGAAACAAGCCTTGGGCTTAGAACTTCACTATAAACTTTCCTTTGCTTCTTTGCTTCCAGTGACTGTAGAATTTGCTGCAACTCATCGATGTAATCCACCACTCCTCCTATTATTGATGCTTGATCTACCTGTTCAGTTTATACAAATTATATAAATGAAGCTTAAGTAAGAGATGCAAGTGATGCCCTTCTTTGTTTGGAAGAAGAGGAGGATCTGAACAAAATAGATGAAACAGAAGAAATCCGAGTGAATGGAAAAGAAAGACTTTCACTTTAAAGAGACATCCTATTAAAAGAGTCGTTTAAAAAAATTCTTATCTAGATGAAAATCCAAAATATTCAACACTTGAAATACTTAAAGAAGATAAAAGACAATTTCTTGATTTCCATTCTATGTGGATATAAAAATGGTGCATTCAAGCTTTATGAACAACATTACCACTCAACCTTAGAAGAAATTCTTGCTGTAAAGAGAGGAATTGAAAAATTACTCGTTTGAGGTAGAAGGAAGGCACAAGGGAGCGTAAGAGCAAGAGGTTCTTGTTCATTTGCTTTCTTCGGTTCCTCTCCACCGTTATGTGGAACATTCTTTGTTGCCCATTTGGGTTGGAGTCCGGATTCTCTTCCCACATAGGGATAGTCTCCATATGGGATCCACCATTCATGGGGTGTAGGCTGTTGGTTACTGCTTTCTCTATCACCAGCCTTGATAGCTTTTGCCTCTTGTGAGCATGGGATGCTTCTGCCTGTTCTCCGGCTTCTTTGGGGCTGAGGAGAACAGTAGTTTCATCAAGGGAAGTAAGAGAATCAAAGTCTGAGGCATTCTCAAGGGTCTCTAAGATGGTGAAGAGATCAACAGGGGAGGCAGCTCTGGTGAGCTGGTTTGGGTCTCCGAACTCAGATTCGTCGAAAAGGTTAGGAAATCTGCCATCATCCTCACCCATGTTTTGGGGGAGGAAAAGGAAGAGGGAAGACTTGAGGAGGAGGAAAAGCTCAAAAACACATGAAGAGGTTAGATAGTGAGAGCCATAAAAACAGATAGCCAGAAAAGGAGAGGAAAGCTGCTGTGAAAGTGACTAAACTATCTCCATCACATCATTATCATTTTCTTCTCTTTCTTTGCTTTTAATAGTCACTGTTACATGCAACGGATTTCATGGAGGTTTTGGAGCAGAGCGGTTTTGAGAGGGAAGAATCTGTAGAAACTGAACAAAAAGACCAAAAAATGAATGGGCTCTGCACAAGTTTATATGCAAACCATAGGCAAAGGAAGGGTATTATATCCCTCTCAATGTCTCAAGTTATAAACCGCCAAGGAATTGTGTCATTATTCATTGGTTCCCGACTAGAATCCAGTCATCATAAATTCTAGTGGTGATATCATTTATTGGGAAAAGGATCCCGGGCATGCATACAAATGGTATAGGAGGAAAAAAATTGACTGCTGTCTAGGTTGCAAATTCTAAAATAGCATATTCTTACTCGCAGCCAAAGAAATAGAATCTTTCACCTTTTCCTTTGGGTCACACGTCTCCACCTTAGTTTTATCTATAAAGTAATAAAAAAGGGGACCTCCCTCTTGTTCCCCCTAGTATCCCCTTTTCTTGGATTGTTTCCTCTTGTTGGGGTTCAGATAGCCCTAGCGTTGTCTGGATAGGGTCTCTTCCCTTGGTCAGCTTATGCCGCTTTGTATTTGTTTTTTATTTTTATTATATTTCCATATAAACCCCCTCCCCCCCCCCCAAAAAAAAAAAAAAAGGAAGGAAAATTCTCCCATTAAAACCTGAACAATTTTGGGATAGATTTCCCAATAGGTCTAGAATCGAAAGCCCAATAAGAAACTGGATAGAACTAGCACCACTAGGACCTGTTTAATATGCCTAATCTTTCCTTTGTTAGTCACGTGGCGCCTATGCCAGACATACGGGGGTGAATTGAAATGATTGTCCTGCCACCCATAAAATCGAAAAATTCCACATAGTTGTTACCCTAATCTTGTTAGTGATATGGCCACATTGGCCTCACCCTAACATTACGTTTTGGTTATATCTCGTACAAGAAGGGATGTGGAGAGAAAATAGGGGAGGACGATTCCTGATTGACTGGGTTGCCGATACTCCCCAACGGTTACAAAATAAGTCTATAAAAGATAGACTTAGGAACAAAATAGGAGTCAATCACTGCGGAGCCTTAAATCGCCCAATACCTAAAATTCATCATAACTGCTATTTCTCTCTCTCTCTCTCTCTCTCTCTCTCTCTCTCTCTCTCTCTCTCATCAGATCTTCACTTCGGCAGCATCGAAGTGCTTCTCACTCTCCCGACTCAAGTAATCCGGAGTTGAATCACCACAGGATGCGAGAGTGAAGGCAGGGGACTCCCTGTTTAGTTTCACCTAGTCGTCACCAACAGTGAAAAAAGGGCTGCAAATTCTTTATGGGAGAGAAGCAAGGAGGGAATGAAGATCTCACGACTCTAAAACCAGTGTTGAAACGATGCATACGTGATGAGCAGCTGCCGAAGTGAAGATCCGATTACCCATTGCAATGTCAAAAAGGAGAAGACCGAGAGAGAGAAAATAGCAGTTATGATGTATTTAGATATTGGGCGATTTAGGGCTCCAGTGATTGACTCCTATTATGTTCCAAAGTCTATTTTTTAAAGACTTTCTTTGTTACCGTTGGAGAGTATCGGCAACCCAGTCAATCAGGAATCACCCCTTATTTTCTCTCCACATCCCTTCTTGTACGGGATATAATAAAAAAGTAACGTTAGGGTGAGACCAACGTGGCCATACCACTAACAAATCCTCCACTCCTTGTGAAATCAAATCTCATTTATGTGGATGACCCTATGTGTGCTCTCATTACCCCCGTGCTAGTGCAAGGGTCATGTGACCGGACAACAATATCTTGCCCTCATTTTTATTTTTAAATGGCAAGCCCTGCCTGCATGCGCAACCATTGTGGTAGCACGCAGGCCAATGAGAGGCATGTGGGGGGCAGCATGGTTTTTTTTTTTTTTTTATACCCAAGCAGGCAGGGTTCTTTTCTCCTTTCTTAATATATATATACAAGGATTCCACAAAAA
>NC_056570.1:2522261-2577889 GCF_013358625.1 Macadamia integrifolia | reverse complement strand
AAAAATCTATAATCCAACATCAATTCTTACAATTGGGGATTTTTTTTTTTTGGGATCAAACTGAGTTTGATTTAAGTGACATTATTTATGATCGAACACTGTTTTGGTTCATTGTGAATGTGGAGGTTAGGAAGCAGCAAAGGCGGCTGTGACTATGTGGTTCATTTTAGGGAGGAATATGAAGGCGATGACTATATTAAATATAGTACAATGGGTTTCTGCAGCTTTATTTGGGAGAGGAAGAAAGGAACGAGATACTCTCCAGCCCCTGAGGATTCTCTCTCTCTCTCTCTCTCTCTCTGTGTGGGGATCTAACTCCAGAAATGAATGAGGTGAAGGGCAGAGTGCGCAGCAAAGACTGCAGAAATGTCTTTCTCTGATTGAGTAGGCCTTCAATTGTGCAGACTGCAGGGTACAGACACGGAATCTCCGTGCCAACGATGATTATAATTTATATTTTCAACTTTTGTGTACCATGAACTCTCATCAATCAATTTAGATTTTAGAGAGAGAGAGAGAGAGAGAGAGAGTGTGTGTTCTGCATGGGATTGCGTTACAGAATGGTGAGGTTTTGGGCCGTCATCTAAGTGTCATTCTGTCCGACTCTAACCCTTAATGGGTATAATTTGTCGAAAAAATATGAAAAAATTACTTGATTACTTACTTATGGCTTTTCCTTTATAAAATTGCCTATCAAAAGTTTCAGTTAACAAAAATATTTAAAATTAGGGTTTTCTTTACAAAATTACTCACTTAAAGTTTAAGTTAACAAAAATACCCAAAATTGAATTTGAGTTTACAAAACTACCCACACAAAGTTTCAGTAATAAAAAAATACATGATTATATGTGGAAGATGAAAACTCATTATTTTGGGTAGTTTTGTAAACCCAAACCTGATTTTGGGTATTTTTGTTAACTAAAACTTTGGGTGGGTAATTTTGTAAACCCAAACCCAATTTTGGGTATTTTTGTTAACCAAAACATTTTGTGGATAATTCTGTAAAGGGAAACCCAAAAGTGAGTAATTATATAATTTTTCCAAAAAATATTCTGCCGCGGGTGCGGTGGAGCGGCGAGGATCCAATGATCAACATATCAGAACGTGTGCCAATGTTGTTTTGATCATTCGATGCTCATCGTACGGCCACATCCACGGTAGATGATCATTGCCCACAATATGTTGGGCATAGCTCATTTCATAATTCTGATCATTGCACAAAGAGAGAGAGAGAGAGAGAGAGAGAGAGAGAGAGAGAGAGAGAGAGAGAGAGAGAGAGAGAGAGAGAGAGAGAGAGAGAGAGAGTTTTCCTAATGCTACGGTTAATTCATTCACCCCCATGACTTTAGATGTGTGCAAGGGATATGAAGAGGGTATTTTTGAGGAGGTATTCAAATAATAGACCACACTGCCTGATAAAGGAAAATTTGTCCTTAGCCAAGTATAGTTAAAGAATAAAAAAGAATAAAATTACAAATTATTATTGAAGATTCTTGAAAAAAATAACAATTATATTTTTAATTAAGGAGGAGGTTAGGTATATTACTGATACTAGTGGCTCAACCAATGGGAGGTTTGGGATGAGAGGGACATAAGAGACTTTTCCAAGGGGAGAAGGAGAGAGATAGACACACATCTAGGTATACCCAACCTTTTTTTCCATATTTTTATTTATGAGTAATAAATTTCTTTATGGGAAAAAGGTTGGGTATGCCGCCGATATCAAGTATGCTAGCACCAATTGTGTCTATTTCTCTCTTCCATTTTTCTGAAATGACCTTCATATCTTTCCTGAATGATACTCCATCATGTGTTCCTATTGGTGCTATCCGCTACCCTACTTGATACCGGCGGCATACCTATCCCTCTCCCTTTCTTTATTTATTGAACATTATAACATTTGTTTGTGATATAGTTTTTAAAATTGAATCATGCAAACCAAAATTTGGATCAGTGTTGGAATTGGCCAGTCAAATTAACCATATTTCAATTAAAAATATTAAAAAGAGAAAGATAAAAATGACTAAAAAAAGAGTTTTAGTGACTATAAATGTGTTTATAAAAAAAAAAATATTATAAATGTGTCTGCTAACACAATATTTGGTCAACACCTCTCTATTTTAAAACATAAATTGGACTAAGCGGTACATATGGATCGAGTGAATTTCTCTCTTTATTATACACAAGGTAGATTTCATACAATAGAGAGAATGTCAATTCTCATTTTCTTCACCGTGGATGAAGAGAAACTTACTCGTTCCCTTAGAACTTGAAAGAAAAATGCATTATCATTGTAAATAACATATACATTTTTTTTTATACAGATACAAAATAAGTAAAGATTTTTTATGAATTCCAAAGCTAGAACTATAATTTGCTTTTATTTTGGTTACACAATGAGGCATGTTTATATAAGTTGAGATTTCTTATGAACTCCAAAGCTAGAACTATTTATTTCGGTTACACAACGGGGGATGTTCAAGATCTCAAGATCACAACATATACCAATCCGATACTACAAATATACTTTTTTTTTTTGGGTATAATTATACTGGGTTGGGTTCTAATATAATGACATTTTTTTTTTTTTTGTATCTATACTGTAGTTATAGAGGTTAGAAAATGAAAATAACCTAAAATTTATTCATACACCAAATTATATATATATATATATATATAGTAAAAAATAGGATAATGCACCAGTGCGAGAACCAATCAGAATTCATGCAGGGCATAGAAAAGATGGAGAATTATGATTTTAAGGGGATGGGGTGGTAATTTTATACCATCTTGTTTCTATGCACAGGGTCCACGTGATCAAGTATTGTTCGTTTTCCAAAAAAGTGGATTGAAACCATTCCCATACTCTCTCTCTCTGTCTCTCTCTTTCTCTCTTTATCTGTCTCCACCTGCACAAAATTAAATAAAACCACAAAGGTGGTATGAGTGAAATAAATACAGATATATTATAAGGAGTAAATGAAGGTAGCCGGCTGAGGTAAGAGAAGTTGCATAGGGGAAACTGATGGGGGAGGGGAGAGGATGCTTTAGTTTGGTGACTTTGGTGCAGCAGATGCAGATCCCATGCATGTTCTGCCGAATGCCTCGTCCCTTTTATTGGCTTAAAATATGTGATAGGAGTTAAATGAATGCTAGTATTGAATAAAGGCTTGAGTGGGATCTAGATCAGCTCTCCCGGTTCCTCACCTGGTCCCAGGCCCTGGGAATGTCTTGTTAGAACAATTAATGGATTTCAATTCGAAATTCTAGTTGAGAAAATTACACTGACAAATGAGAACATAAAGTCTAATTGAAATCATGGAGAATTTATTTATAATTTTCATCTAGTATGTTGAAAACGATCGATTTCGTTTTTTATAGTTTCTTTTTATTGGCTATGGATCTTCTACAACCCTTTAAATCTTTTTTATTTTTTCGCTTTTGATAAAATTAGAAAAAAATGAATAATGATTATAAGGACTTAAAACTCAGTGTTTATAATACTGTCTTACACTCAAAACCCTAAACCATAATGTATTGATCTAAAATATCTTTAAACTTGAGAATGAATCGAACCTATTCATATAATTTGAATTATTCATTTAATCAATCTAAATAATTAATTAAACTCATATATTCAACATATTTGACAACTTTGATTCATAGTCAGACTCCCCTATGAATAGTTGAATCACCTGAGTGAACATCCCTTGTGAGCGGACCCAAACTCTCATGAGCGTGCTAATTGGATTATCTATACCCCACTTTGATCCTCTTCCAATATGTTTTTAAATTTTGTCACTACTACTTGCATCATTCATGTCTCTCTCTCTCTCTCTCTCTCTTTATGAATCTTATTAATTTCGTCTTAGATATTTATTTTGGTTGGTGGCTCCCTTTCACTTCATTTAGGTTCACTTTCATCGATGAAATCCTGCAAGCTTATGGTTCCAATCATGCAATCTAGCATATCACTTCTGTCTTGCCTGTCAATTCAATTAATTGCTGACATGTATTGATGCAATTCTACTTAACAAAAAAAAATAAAAATTTATTGATGCAATCCTGCAAGCATGTCCTATATATCACGGAATGGGAGACAATATTTGAAGAGAGAGAATTTAGAGTTCTCATTTTTCTATCACTTCCTATATATCACGGAATGGGAGACAATATTTGAAGAGATAGAATTTAGAGTTCTCATTTTTCTATCACTTAAAGATAAATTTAGAAGAGCTTATTTCATAGAGAGAGAGAGAGAGAGAGAGAGCGATTGACTTAGAAATTGGTTTAAAGTTGAATCCGCTATCTATTTCGACATAATTACCTTAACACACAAAATCCTTTCACAATTTTCCCCGTCACCAAATATAAATGGATGGATCCATATTTAAAAAATTATTGGCTTTTTAATTATTTTCAGTGTTTGTTTTAAGTTAGCATTTGACCAATGGAATGGATCTGAGATCATGTAATACATAAATCCCCCACATTCTTCAAGTATACCATGTAACACAAAAATCTACCCTGATTCTATATCATAGTACATTAGGATTTAGGCAAAAGATTCTTCAAACGGCTCATATAATGAGGCTATCCTATGTGGTCTATCTCATTGTGTAATATGAAATGTGATTTGAGAAATAGATAGGGTGCATTATCTAAATTGTCTACATGTTAAATTTTAAAATCAAATTCAATTAGATATCCCCAACATATATACTTACTTTTCATTGTGTAGATAATCATTCATTTTTTTCTCTTTAAATTTTTTCTACAGAATTCCGCTTTCCTAAAAGCTTTTTTTTACCATATGATTGACACCTGACCAAGACTTGAAAGAAGAAAAAGAAACTGGGGTTCACTTAGCCAAAAATTTTTAACCCTACATAGAAAATTGATATTCCTATATGCCCAACCTAGGAAACTGAAACCCTTCATCATATGTGCTCATAGGGAAAAGGTTCTATGAGTTGACTATGGAGGGATCGCTAGAACCCACCCCTCTCTTTTCCTCCTAAATAAAAATTGTCTTGTAATTCTTCATTGATATGCCTCCATATATTATTTGTTCGCATAAACCTCTCCTTTCATTATATTAATAGTTTGGTGTAGGCAACATCAACACGTGTGGTCAATAGGAGGGCGTACGAGAGCATCTTCAGTGCACTGGGCACAAGGGTGCAACGAGGTCTTTTTGTACATGTCTATATTTGGGTGTAGGAAACATCAAATTAACAGAGTTCTTTCTCCCTTATTATAAATCTCTCTCTGAAATCAATATTATTATTTTCTCAATGTCGAGCTAAGTGATACTTGGCATCCGTGGTCCCCTTGAGCTTTATGTGCTAACAAAGATTACAATTTTTTTTCTTTTTTTTTTAACCTTTTTGCAAACATGGTTTTTACTTAGTATATGTCATAAAGGAGGAGGAAAAGAGTGCTAGCTTAATGCTTCTCCCAAGATGCATGACCATGGTCCACTTGTTAAAGCATATATGCCCTACCTATGTGATGTAAGTAGGACTTGGTGGTTTTAGGCCCTAATTCCTATAATGTGGTCCTCCATTAAATTTTATACTATCTGACACTCTTTTTTAGGGGGGTTTTATATCCGAATTTAATTATTTTTTAAATAAAATAGTGAAAATGGGAAACAAGTGGATGGTTCTACCTTTTAAGGTGGTGAAGTCAAATTAGACTGAAATCTGATGCATGAATGAATGAGAGGCGAGTGGATCTAGTGCGTAGTGCATTGGTTGCAGTTTTTACTTGTAGAGCAGGTGTCAGGATTATGGAAGGTCTAAAGATCGACTCTTGTCACATTTATTCCCCCCTTTTCTAACATCCCCCCTCCCCTCTAGTGTGCGTGAGTAAAGTCCCCTTGGACAATTCCTTAGAATTAAAAAAAAAAAAAAAAAAAAAAAAAAAAAAAAAACAAAACGAATGAGAGGTGGAGCTTGAGATTATTTCTACCGTCTTTTGTTTTTGGTTCGATATGCAAGTGTAATTTTGCTGCATACTTGGCCGCAAAAGAATTTCAGTGTGCAAACTCTCATATTTGTGGCCCCCATCAGGTGCAGGCGAATCCAGTAGTTTCCTCAATCTGGATCCCCCTCCTTGTCCCTTCATCAAGGTAAACTCTGATTCGTCTTGGTTTTTTGGCTTTAATCAGGGTGGATTGGGTATTATCTTGCGTATCTCCAAGGGCACTCCTTTATTGGCAATCTCGGACCCCACCCCTTGTGGCAATGTTTTAGAAGGTGAGATTCTGGCCATCAGGCTCGGCCTCAGTGAATGTTTAGCTTTGGGTTTCTCCCACATCATTGTTGAATCGGATTCTGCTGAGTCGATCTCCTACATCACTGCCCTGGACAAGCCTAGACCTCTGGCAGTTGATTCCATCATTGAGGATATCTTAAAATTATCTTCTAACTTTGTTGATTGCAAGTTTGTTTCTATTTCTGGAGAAGCCAACCATGTCGCTGATTCTCTAGCATGGAAAACCAAGTCCTCTCTAAGCAGGACATATTGGCTTATTTCCACTCCATGGCTAAAGGAGTCTTGCAATTCCAATGCCTCATGCCCCCTTATTCTAATAAATAGTTATCTTTCTTACCAAAATAAAAAAATTAAAAATGCAAGTATAACTATTTTAAGGGAGAGGGTTCCTAAAAGGCAATGTGACTTCTACATAGCATTAAGTAGAATCATCAATATGAGTAGGATTTTTACTTTTCATGAGTGAGACAGTCATTTCCTCCTTCATTGTGTCTGGGTGTAGGAGCCAGTTACCTTTTAGGCTTCTTTTACCTTATTTTTGTGGAAAAATGTTACTCGTAATGCTAGAGTGGTGAGGAATATGCATATATTTAGTTGTTTTGAAAATGTATCATTGATATGAGAATTATAATTCAAAACAGGGGGAAAAAAAAAAAGAATTGCTCTACTTTAATTGAAATTGAATGCATGAATAGAAGCAGTGGATTAATTGTACCGTTTTTTCTTTTTGGTTTTTGATTTCCAAGTTTAATTATTTCTTTGTTAAAAAAAAAAAAAAAGAGTAAAAGACAACTACATTTTTTATTTTTTTGGTGCTAGTTCAAGGGTTATTAATCCAACCAAGACCCATTGAGGGTCCAGATCGAGACCCACAAGGGATCCATGAGGGTGTTAGGGACTTGGTTTGAACTCCTCTTTGAAAGCTAGTTGTTAAGGAGAATGTGCGCCCAAGTACCTATAAGTCTCCATATCGAGCTATCCACTTTCGATGTGGGATTATTAATATCTCATTTTGCATGAAACCCAATAATCTCCCCCTCCACATGAGAGCCACCAAGATCTTTCCATCTTTCACTCTATACAAGAGCTACTAAGATCACACCGGGTTCCCAAGCCTTGGCCCTTGCCAAAATCTTAGCATTATCACATTTTGGCTCTGATACCATTTGTGGAGACGAATCCACAACCATGAGGAATAATACAAAAAAAAAATCACATACATGAGGAATTTACAATATATCTTAGGTCTGATACCACTTGTTGGAGACGAATCCACAACCAAGAGGAAGAACACAAACAAAAAAACCACATACACGAGGAATTTACCGTGGTTTGGCAAGATTGCTTACATTGACCCAAGAAAACTAGAGATTTTCTACTAACCTGAAAAACTCTCTATACATTCTCCACCTCACAAATTGATCCGTCCTTTGCTTGTTTAGGTTTTTCTTGTAGAGACAATATATACAGGAAACCAAAAAACCATAATCCCCACATAATTATAATTATACCCTCAAATATAAAAGGGTTAATTACAATGGTCTCCCATGCAGTTTACCTTAATGTTAAAATCATCCCCTGTAGAACTGACAATTACTCTGCACCCTTTACAGTTGTCGGTATACTAACTCCATTAGGCATAAACTCTTAATTAGTGATGTCACGTGGTAGTTTTTTTTTTCAAAAAACAAAAATACTCTTTCAAGTACCTGAAGTATCTATTCTACCATTTCAATCCAAACCCAACATTCTACCTTTTCTTCCCCATCCACTGACAATGAACAACCAATCGACGAAGCCTCTGGTAAAAGTCTGACGATGTATCTGGATTTCCCTTTCATTGTAAGTACATTTCTTTCTTATGAATCTATCATCTCTCATGAACTGTGAGCAAGAATCTCTACTCTTTGATGATCTCCCTTTCATTATAATCTCATCTCTTTTTTATGAACCTATCATCTCTGATGACATGTGAGCAAGAATCTCTCATTTTTGTTGACCTGCAAGCAAAAGCTTCTCCATTTCGGCAATATGCAGCAGTATCAAATATGATTGATCTATATAGAGAAATCAATAATCGAAAACCTGGGTTTTCTACCAATCAAATGAAAATAGAACAGAGCACCAATGCATTTTGCCATTCTCTCTCTTATTCTCGATTTGAGTTATCCGACCATTGAAATCTCGTTAATCCATCTATCCCACGAATAAATTCCCATATTTTTGTTCTTATTTGTTATACATCGACTACTGAGATATTCTAAACTCTTCTTTATCATTCTCTGTGCAGGCCATTAGTTCTAGGGTTTTCAGTTTTATCTCTTTTCTGATTTTGATTTGATTCTTGGATTTGGTGTTTTATTTTAAATGTTTATATGTATAGGTAGTGGCTTTTGGTTGACTTCATGTTCGGATCTAAACTTAAAAAACGCTTCCCTGGTTTGCTTCATCCTTGAGAGAGGTGCGACGATTCCATTGCAATCCATAGACTGTTTCCCATAGTGATGAAACCTTAGCATCAACGGTTAAGATCATATTATATCTTTATATTGGATTCGACGGTTATAATCCATTTATATTAGTTCTTTTTATTGGGATAAAATTGTCATTTTATTTTATTTAGTTAACACCGTCAACTGCAGGGGTTACAGAGTAATTGTTAGTTCTACAGGGGATGGTTATAACAGTAGGGCAAACTATAGGGGAGGCCATTGTAATTAACCCTATATAAAATGGACACTAAACCTGATCCAATTACAAATATAAACTCAACCATAGTTATATGGACCCACATAATACAAGGCAGATTTAACCCCAGAATTCTTTTTCTTCTTCTCTTTGAAGTGAAACATTCTTAAAATATACTCCGATTCATAGGAGGTTCAAACTAGCAACTTTCCCTAGACTTATGCTAGATCCCAATTGCTTGCTGAATGTGGTTGCCATTGAGGTATAAGGTCATCCCCAACCCAACATTTTTTAAATCAGAGGTGTTGGATAAAAATATAGATCTCCATATTTCTCATTGTTTTTTTTTTTTTTTTAGTTTTAATTTTAGTTTTAATTTTTTTTTAATATTGAATAGGGAGAAAGCATATCTTTATTACAAATAGTCATGTGATTTTCATTAAAGAAAAAGAAAAATAGAATTCGTGCATATAAAAAAAAATGTCCCTTACTTCTTTTATATATATATATATATATATTGAACAAGGAGAAAGCATATATTTATTACAAATAGTCATGTGATGTTCATTAAAGAAAAAGGAAAATAGAATTCATGCGGTCTAAAAAATGTCCATGTGAAAAACCCACCCCTTTTTAAATCGTAGGGTAGGATGGAAAAAAAATTATAATTTGCTATTTTCTCACTTTTTATATTGAATAAGGAAAAAGCATATGTTTTTTTTTACAAACAACCTTTATCAATTGTTTAAAAGAATTTCTGCTATATACATTAATAGTAGTGGTTTTTTTTTGGGTACCTCATTGCTTTTTTAATTTTTTAATAAGATTTTGTTAACCGCTGGTATATATAGAGAAAAGAACCCTATATGTTTGCATGTCTCTATGCTCAAACACGAGACAAAAAACAATGTTGTCCCCACCTAGATGCCTCAGTGCAGCCTCCTATTAGCCTATGTACCTATATGCTGACATCGTGGTTATGTAAGCGAGCAAGAAACTCCAAACCACCACCCCCCAAAAAAAAAAAAAAAAAACAACCGGAACCAATCCATAGGCCAATTCTTGTGTGTGTTTTCCACGGTTGGTTGATATGGGTGATGAACCCTCCAGTTGAACCATGGCTAAGCACTTGGATTTGGGGGGCCCATGAGAGAACCACTAGGCCCCTATATTTGGTCCTCTCCAAGAGCCCCTCAGGCAAGAAAGCAAATCTGTCTTGTATACTTTGGGCATTGAAGTAGGACGCATTTGCAGAGGATTGAGATGGGTTCTTCACTGCCCAAACAAATTTTTGCTCAGTCAGCTCCAATCCATAGGCCAATTCATGTTGTTGCTCCATCAAGAGGGTCCCACCACTCCCAAATGATACAAATAGAACCGAACTGGTTGGCTGATACATTCCCCTCCCTATCTATTAAAAAAAAAAAAAAAAAAATCTAAAAGTTTCTCCAGTACAAATATCTGCCATGTGGTTGATTAGATAGATTTTAAAATTTTTGTGGGTAGAAAGACCTAAACCCCCAACCCACAACCCACATTTAAGTTTGTGACTAAATAAATTGTCCAAGTGGCACAATGAGATTTTGTAAGTCTGGTGAAGCGATTTTTTTGTTCACCGTAGGTGAAGAGACACTATGTCCAACAGATTTTAGATTTTCTTAGATGTACAGTTGTCATTCATTAATAAATTAAATAAGTTCTACCAAAGAAAAAAGGATTATCTGAATTAAATTTGATAATAAAGACAAGCTTTCTCCTCATTCAATATAAAAAAATGAAGAAAAGTAATTAAAAAAAATAGAGATATACAGCTGTTCCAACCTACCCTAATGATTTAAAAAGCGTGAATTTTTCACATGGATAATTTTTTAAACAACATGAAGTTCTTTATATTCGTCTGTAATGAACAATCCGTGAGTATTTGTTCCCTCCTCTCTCTGCTGACACCATCCATTAAGTATTAATTAAATTTCAGCTGATCCGATTCCAATATCTTAAACCATGGTTAGAAGTATAGTGTGTCTATATAATATTATGTTAGATCAAACACCAAGAAACACGAATAGTAAAGAGACAATAGATCCGTATGACACAGAGATTTAACGAGGTTCACACACCAGGGTGGTGTGCTACGTCCTCGGGCGAAGAAGAAGATGATTCACTATTCAGAAGAGAGATTACACCCTAACAGCAGCGAGGAAAAAACTCGCCTTAAAACCTTAGCTGCGTGAAAACCCTAGAATACAATGCCTTTCTCAACAAGCAACAATACATTATATATACTCCAAAATCGTGGGTTGACCCATCGGGTCACGGTCGATCCGGTCGAACCATGCCGCGGGGGCTACGCCCCCGCACCCCCATACGAGATCAGTGATAGGCTCTGGGCTTGGGTCGATCCTCTACTTCCATCACAGATTTCAGAAAATTTCTCATTCGGGTCGCCACCAAAATATGTCGAATCGGGTCAATCTTCAAAACGTGTCAAGAATTCGAGACAAACTTAACATATTATAAACACCTATCGACTCAATAGTATTATTTTCTCTGTGTCTAATTAATTGGGCTTTGTGTTGCTGACAAATTACACAATTTTTACCACGAGAATGAATTTGCTGCTCGTACCATGAGAATTATTATATTCAACGAACCGTTTGCGCTATGTGGTGAGCAAAGTCCACGTTTACTAGGAAATTTCGAGTTTGAGTCTATTGGCTAATACCTTCCCCTTTTGACCTATCCAAAAAAAAAAAAGAAAAAAAATCTAAAATGTTCTCTAACACAAAAATCTGCAATGTGGTAGATTTTGAAAATTTTGTGGGTAGGAAAACCTAAACCCCTTAACTCAAATTTAAGTTTGTGCCTAAATAAATTGGCCTAGTGGAAAAATATGATTTTAAAAATTTAGTGAAGAGATTCTTTCTTCATCATTGGTGAAGAGACACTATCCAATAGATTCTTATCAATAAATTACATAAGAATTATTTGAGTTAAATTTGATTATAAAGAAAAGCTTTTCCTTAATTCAGTATAAATAATGACGGAAAGTAATTAAAAAATAGAGATCTACGTTTGTTCCAATCTACCTAATGATTTAAAAAGGGTTGATTTTTCACATGGACAATTTTCTAAATAATATGAAGATTTTTATATTCTTTTATAATGAACAATGCATGACTATTTGTTCGTCCTCTATTCTGATACCACCAATAAATTATTGATCTCGATACTTAAAACCATAGTTAGAAGTATGACGTGTCATATAAAAAGCTGTAGCAATATTGCATGTGGGTGGGCAAGGAGCTTTTATCACGCCACAAATCTATGTGAAAATAGTCATTGAGACATATATGGAATCCTTTATCACTTAGACTAACCTATGTCCAGTCAAATATAATGAAGCATTATATTTCATCGGCATAATGGCACCTAGAAAGATCCTTTGTGATTTATTACATTAATAAAATAAATTTTATAATTTAATTGTCTGATTAGTTAAAAAATGATTTTTTTTCCTTTTTATTAACATTTTTGCAAGCCTCGCTTTACTTTGATTAGTTAAAAAATGAGTTGTCATGTTTTAATAATTCTATTTTTCTTTTTCTTTAATGAGCATCACATGACTATTGTTAATAAATATATGCTTTCTCCTTATTCAATGTAGAAAATAAAGAAAGCAATGAGAAAACATAGATCTCTATTTTGTTTCAACCTACCCAATGATTTCAAAGGGGGTGGGTTTTTCACATAGATATTTTTTTAATCGTATGAATTCTACTTTTCTTTTTCTTTGATGAACATCACATGATTATTTGTAATAAATATATGCTTTCTCCTTGATCAATATAAAAAATTTTAAACCGTATGAATTCTATTTTTCTTTTTCTTTGATGAACATCACGTGATTATTTGTAATGAAGATATAATTTCTCTTTATTCAAAATAAAAAAAAAAATTAATAAAAGAAAACAATGAAAAAATCTATACTTTTGTCTAATGCCTATGATTTAAGAAGTGTTGGGTTGGGGATGAGCTTTTACCTCAATGGCAACCAGCTAGCAAACAATTGAGCTCTAGCGTAAATTAGGGAAAGTTGCTAGTTCAACACTCTTATGTATCCCCTACCTCCTTAAAATATAAAAGTAACAGGTTAGTGTGACCAGTGATCCCTTTGCTGGCCCCTTGTGCATAGATCCCCTATTTGGCCCTTAGTGGATTCTTGTCTCGCCCAATGTGGGTCTTGCACCAGCAAATAAAAAAGGTGGTGGGTTTCAAATGCACATTTTTTAAATCACATGATTTTTTCCCCCATTTTCTTTAATGAACATCACGTGACTATTCTACTCATGAGCAGTGTTATCAATTCGGCCGAATAATTTGCGAATTATTCGGCCGAACCGAATTTTTCCGAATTTTATCAAAAATTCTGACCGAATCCGAATTAAAAATAAAATTCGGTAAAATTCGTGATTTTTTCAAAAGCGAATATAAAACGAGAATAATTCGGACCGAATCCGAATTAAACCGAATTATTCGGTCTACTTAAATAGTATTTAAAAAAAAACCAAAAAAAAATAAAAAAATAAAAAAAACAAAAAAAAATTAAAAAAAACCCAATAAGATTTTTTGACCGCTTTTTTGACCGAATCCTTAAATTAATCAACCGAATTATTCCGAATAATTCTCCGCCCGAATAATTCCGGAATCCGAATTTGCTAATTATGCTCATGAGTCAAAAAATGTATAATAACTTAACAATTTTTTTTCTTTTAGAATGTGTCACTTCAAGGATTGACATTGAAGAAGAAAAATGTTGGAGTCGTATATATTTTGTATTATGTGGGTTCATATAATAATGATTGAGTTTGTATGTATAATTGGATCTGTTCACTTATTAGAGCATGCATGCTCCACCTATGTGGTGGAAGTAGGGCCTATTAGACAATCAATAGCCCATGATGATTATCCAAAATATAAATTTTAATTAGGCCCTAGTTCCTATAATGTGGTCTTCTATTATATTTTATGTTGTTTAGAATGCATATCTGGTTTTTCTCTTGATAAACAAAAAGGGTGCCTAATGGTAGTGATGATAATCCTCAGGACAAGCCCTTGTACAGTAAACAACACTTCTGCAAGACCAATGGGTGATAGTAGGCATGCCAAGACTCTAACCCACAATCAACAGACTTTAACAGTGATGGGTTAAGGGCATTTTCACCACTAGGCTACCCACTCCATTGGTAGAATGCATATCTGGTTGTCACCTTATGGTGATAGTCATTCAAATTTAATTATTTTTTAAGTAAAAATATTAAAAAAAAGGAAACAAAAAGATGCTTCTTTTTTCTTAAGGTAGCGAAGTCAACAATTTGGATTGAAAATATTTTTATTGGAAAGGTTGCTCATAATACAAGCGTGGAAAGGAATATTTTTAAAATGTATCATTTTTATGGGAATCATAATTCAGAAAATGGATGCATGAATAGAGGCAATGGAGTTTGAGATTAATCCTATCCTTTTTTTTCTTTTTTGATATCCAAGTTTAAATATTTTTTCGTAAAAACTTGTCAAAACAGAAAAAAAAAGGTAAAGGATAGTTATATATTTTATTTGTTGCTAGTTTAAGGGCCATTAAAGGCAAGATCCATTGAGGGGCAAGATGAAGATACACAAGGGACTCAGAGAAGAGACTCAGAAAGAGCCAGCAAGGTCCCATTAGGCCACACTTATTGCAAAACATAAAAACTACTATTATTTTTTAAGAAGATGGAGGTACGGCTGAATGAGTGTTGACTAGATTTATGCTAGAGCCAAGAAAAAAATTATATAATAATTTGAAAAAAGAAAAGAAAATTACAATCCTCACCATTATCTTCTTTCTTTTTTGCAAGTTTAAGAAGTATTTTATAATACATGATAAACAGAGAAGATGACACTGATAGGACTTAGGGTTCATCTTTAACTCCCACTCTTATTATTCATGATTTGAAATACCTTATTTAGTGGAACCAAAGGGATAGATGGGTGGATGAAGAGATTCTCTTTTCATCATGGGTGAAGAGAAACTAGATTCTAGATCAAATGGCAACATCACTTCCACTTTTGTGCCACCTCTGATAGTGAGTTTGGTGTGTTTCCATCCTCATAGAGAACCTTTTCTGCTGCAGCCTTGAGGACACTCATCCGGTTTCGAATTTTCTTTCCTTCCTCTCCTTCCATGAGGCATTTCACTGTGGTCGCAATTTCGGCTCGCCCCACTGCTCCATTTTCCTCTGATCTAGGTCTCAGTGCAATTTTCAAATCCTCCACCAATATCTTTGCATTCATCTTCTGTTCTGCATAAAGAGGCCATGCAATCAATGGCACACCATGCACCACGCTCTCTAGGGTCGAATTCCACCCACAATGGGTAATGAACCCTCCGGTCGAGCCATGGCTAAGAACTTGTATTTGAGGAGCCCATGAGGGTACAACTAGTCCCCTCCCTTTGGTCCTCTCCAAGAACCCTTCAGGCAAGAAAGCAAATGGGTCTTGTATGGTCTGGGCATTGAAATAGGAAGCATTTGCAGTGGTTTGAGTTGGACTCTTCATGACCCATAAAAATTTTTGCTCACTCAACTCCAATCCTAAGGCCAATTCATTTTGCTGCTCTAGTGAAAGGGTCCCACCACTCCCAAACGATACAAATAGAACCGAACCGGTCGGCTGATCATCCAACCATCGCAGGCACTCCACTTGATCATCAACCCCGACCTTCGATCCCATCTGAATGAGCGGTCCAACTGGGTAAACCGGTGGAATGGTTGGGTCTGATCCATCCTTCAAAGCCTTAAGAGCCCCCACTTCCAAGCCCATGAAGGTATTTATCAAAATACCCTCAGCCATCCTAAAACGTTTGGAGTGGTGGAGAAAGAACTTGTAACCATCATTGCTCCTGTCTTGCATCGGATCCACCAAATCAGTTCCAGGAATCGGCACACACCCGGGTAATTTCAGCGACTCGGGCATGTCTCTATACTCTCCAGTGTACATCTCATCGAGCTTTGGAAGATAGAGAATCAAAGAAAGAAGTATAGCTGCAGATGAGAAGAACAGGTAAGGGGAAATATTGAATTCCTTAGCTACATCAAAAGCATCAGTACTGAAGCCATCAACGACTAAGGCAACAACTCGATGAGTTGCAGAGAAGGCCTTCAAGGTTTCACGGAGAGAAGGAAGGGAACGAGTCGCTGTGAGGCTGATGCGAGTTTCGATGGTGACATCGTTGGGTAAGTCAGTGAGATCAACAGGGGAGAGATAGATGTAGTTGATGGGTTTGGGTAGGGAATCAAGGAGATCTTGTTGAGCTTTAGAAGGGTTACCATCGGTTGGGATAGTGAAGGTGATGGAGAAGTTGTGGAGGATGAGTCTTTTGGCTAGCTCTACAAGAGGGATTAAGTGGCCAATACCTGGACTGGGTAGAAGGATAAGGTGGGGAGTTTGTAGATCATCAGTTGCTTCCATGGTGTGAGGCTACTCAAGGGGTTGACTGATGAAGGGAGGTTCCAAGACAAGGTGAAGAGATGGATAAGCTATATAATGAATTGATTCATGGATACAGGAGATGGGAGTCTAGGGTTAAGGGAGCATCTTCCTCATTTCATAATAATTTGGGAAGGTGTTTCCAGCCCGGTAGCCGAGACTTTACAGGTAGGTGAGAGCCACTGAGGGTTGTCGGTCGGTTGAGTCAGTAGGGGTAAATATGTCATTTTATAGGAGGAGAAAAGGACGAAAGTTTTGATGGTTTACCTATTAGTTTGGGCAATTTGTGGTTGAAACAATACATCATATAAATCGAATAATTATTTTCCCCTATGAATGATATGAAGTGTCTAAAATGTCTTTAGACTTTAATTATATAACATCCAACTCCCCAAATAGTTGTAATTCGTCCAATCAATAAACCCTTGTACAAATTATAAAGTGAAAAATACAAATTTTTTTTTTTTACAAGTTTAGGAAAGTGCTCGCTAAAACACATAGACGCATTCACAATAGATAAATCAAAAGATTAATAACTTTCCCTTCAACCATTGTGAAAAGAAAAGGAGGTGTGGCGATATGATTGTACTCAGGGTTCATCATTAACTCACACTTCTTATTATTCATGATATGAAATACCATTTCTACATTTCAATCAAAGAGTAACATGGATGGATGAAGAGATTGACCATGGATTGAGAGAAATTGGATCCTACATCAAATGGCCAGTTGAGACTTCCACTTTTGTGCAATCTTTGAGAGTGATTTTGGTGTATACCCGTCCTCACAGGGAACCTTCTCTGTTGAAGCTTGGAGGACTCTCATCTGGTTTCGAATTCTCTTTCCTTCCTCTCCTTCCATGAGGCATTTGAGAGTGCTTGCAATCACAGCTCGCCCCACTATTCCATTTTCCTCTACTCTAAGCCTGAGTGCCACCTTCAAATCCTCTACCAGTATCCTTGAGTTCATTCTCTGTTCTGCATAGAGAGGCCATGCAATCAAAGGCACACCATGTACCACACTCTCGAGGATTGAGTTCCACCCACAGTGGGTTATAAACCCTCCGGTCGAACCATGGCTAAGCACTTCTATTTGAGGGGCCCATGAGGGCACCACTAGGCCCTTCCCTTTAGTCCTCTCCAAGAACCCCTCGGGCAAGAAATCAAATGGATCTTGCATGCCTTGAGCATTCAAATAGGAGACATTTGCTGAGGTTTGAGTTGGGTTCCTAATGACCCATAAAAATTTTTGCTCACTCAGCTCCAATCCCAAAGCCAATTCATTTTGCTGCTCCATCGAGAGGGTCCCACCACTCCCAAACGATACAAATAGAACCGAACCGGTTGGTTGGTCGTCCAACCACTGCAAGCACTCCACGCGATCATCAACCCCAACCCTCGATCCCATCTGAATGAGCGGTCCAACTGGGTAAACCGGTGGGATGGTTGGGTCCGATCCATCCTCCAAAGCCTTAAGAGCCCCCACTTCCAGGCCCATGAAGGTGTTTATCAAAATTCCCTCAGCCATCCTATAACGTTTGGAGTGGTGGAGAAATAACTTATAGCCATCACTGCTCCTGTCTTGCATTGGATCTACCAAATCAGTTCCAAGAATAGGGACACACCCGGGCAATTTCAGTGGCTCTAGCATGTCTCTATACTCTCCATTGTAAACCTCATCGAGTTTTGGCAAATGGAGAGCCAATGAAAGAAGCATAGCTGTGGAAGGGAAGAAGAGGTAAGGTGAAATATTGAATTCCTTGGCTACATCAAATGCATCAGTGCCAAAGACATCAACAACTAAGGCAACAAGACGATGAGTTGCAGAGAAGACCTTTAAGGTTTCACGGAGAGAAGGAAGGGAACGAGATGCGGTGAGGCCGATGCGAGTTTCGATTGTGGCATTGTTGGGTAGGTCAGTGAAATCGATAGGGGTGAGATAGATGTAATTGATGAAGGGTTTGGGGAGGGCATCAAGGATATCTTGCTGGGCTTTAGAAGGGTTACCATAGGTGGGGATAGTGAAGGTGACTGTGAAGTTGTGGAGGATGAGTCGTTTGGCTAGCTCAGCGAGAGGGATTATGTGGCCAATCCATGGATTAGGTAAAAGTATAACGTGGGGAGTTTGTTGATCAGCTGTTTCCAATTCCATAAAAAGGGTTACTGCTCGAAGCTTCCACTACTACAGGGTTTGGAGAGACAAATGTATGCAACCATACCCCTTGCTTCACAAGAAAAATTGTTAATCGAAGGCCAGAGAAATGGTGAATTGGGGCAAGGCCGAGGCCTAGGTGAAGAGCTCAAGTGATGGATTACTAATATAGAGAGATATATTATTTGGTAGGTATGCATTAGCTTTTCTAGCCTGTATCAGCTCCACATATGTGGAGACTATCTATTGTCCACATAAGGTGGGAGGCTGGTATGTGGCCAACGATAAACTGGGTATACTGTGGGCCCCACCTCAGATGGTGGAATTGTCGACTCTTACCCTTGGTATTCCATTTCCCTGGCTGGCTGCTATCAAGGGTTGTAGGAGAGCTACTGCAAAGTTCGATTTATGACCAAGGATAAACCGAGTACCTGTGTCACCTTCTTCTCTGCAATCCTGCTCCACCTCTTTTTGGATTATGTTGTTGGCTTTTGTTATCATTAGGGAACAAATTGAAATTCTTCTTATTACCATGTATTTTTTTCTTTTGTAAACCGGTAAAAAGTTCCTTCTCTGTTTTTCAATGGTGAAGGTGACAGAGAAGTTGTGGAACATGAGTCACTTGGCGAGCTCGGCGAGAGGGATTAATTCCTTCTCACCCCTGTAACCTAACATAAATATGCACATCTGTAAAGAACATATATGAAGTCAAATTCATACTTTGATTCCTTAATTGGAATTGGGTTACCCAACAGAGTACTGGGCCATCATCCTAGATGGCTGCAAGCAATCATGTTATTTTTCATCCCCTCTTGTTCTTAAAAAGAAGAGACACCACAATGGTGAGAGGGTCCCACCAATCATGTTAAATTTTTGCTCACTCATCTTCAATCCCAAAGCCAATGGATTTTGCTGATCCATCGAGAGGGTCCCACCACTTCCAAACGATACAAATAGAACCGAACCGGTTGGCTGGTCATCTAACCATCGCAGGCACTCCAGGTCATCAACCCCAACCCTCGAACCTTTTTGAATCAGTGGTCCGACCAAGTAGACCGGCGGAGTGGTTGGGTCTGAGCCATCCTTCAAAGCCTTAAGAGCTCCCACTACCAAGCCCATGAATGTATTTATCAAAATCCCATCAGCCATCCTAAAACGTTTGCAGTGGTGGAGAAATAACTTATAGCCATAATTGGTCCTGTCTTGCATTGGATCCACCAAGTCAGTTCCAAGAACCGGCACACACCCAGGCAATTTCAGTGGTTCTTTCATGTCTCTATACTCTCCAATGTACATCTCATCGAGCTTTGGCAGATAGAGAGACAAAGAAAGAAGCATAGCTGTGGAGGGGAAGAAGATGTAAGGAGAAACACCAACTTCCTGGCCTACATCGAAAGCATCAGTTCCAAAGATATCAACAACTAAGGCAACCAAGACATGAGTTGCAGAGAAGGCCTTTAAGGTTTCAAAGAGAGAAGCGAGAGAACAAGTTATTGTGAGGGAGATTCGGGTTTAAAACATGGCATCATTGGGTAGATCAGGGAAATCAACAGGGGAGAGAGAGATGTAATTGATGGGTTTGGGGAGGGAATCAAGGATATCTTGCTCGGCTTTGGAAGGGTTACCATCGGTTGAGATGGTGAAGGTGACTGAGAAGTTGTGGAGGATGAGTCGTTTGGCTAGCTCGGCGAGAGGGATAATGTGACCAATCCCTGGACTGGGTAGAAGGATAACGAGGGGTGTTTGTTGATTAGTTACTTCCATTGTGAATTGGGGTGAGGTGAAGATGATTAGATGGATTACTTATATATGCTTTCTCTGTTTAGAGTTTCAACTGTCGTGCTCTCACTGTCTGCCGGCAGGACGGCCGGCCGGCCGGATCTTGTTTGGTGAAGAAGATACTAAAGTGGGGTTGAAGGGATGAGATGGGATTCTCCAGTTAAATTTTCAAGTGAGAGATGTGGATTCTCCTGTTATCTCCCTCCTCCTCCCGTTGGATAACTCCTCTATCCCCTTGCATCCTAGCTGTTCTATTGGTTGATCTACTAGCTCCCTTCCTATTGGTTGAATAATAGAGAAAAAGAACCCTATTGGTCTAGCATAGAAAACGCCTAGACATAGGCAGGCACACAAAGATCATACTACACCCCTCATATGTGCATTGAAGATGCTCGCACTTGTGCTCTCATTGGTCCGCACGTCTAGCATTTATTGCACTAGACCGGTAGAGTTCCTTCGCCCCATAATATTAGGGAGAGGGTTCCTTTTTACGGTCTCATATTAACCATATGGGGATTGATCTCACATCGGTTTTCAAAAAGAATTGATGTGAATTGATATGATCTTGGATCCTCACCTTATAAGCTAATTTACGGGATTGAACTCTTCCTGTCCCATATCAATTCCCTAAGTAAGTTAGCTACATAGGGAACTCACTAATGAGGAGTGATGAAATAATTACCTAAATTAATAAGGGACTAAAGCAGTTTTATGCATAGGGAGGACAAAGATAGGGAGAGAAGGTGTTCCCTAATAGGTTCAAAGAATCTTTCCCTTAAACTTGCAAGGGTTTCACAAAAATGCGTGCACCATTGGATGTGTAAATCACTGGGATTAAAGTAAGGTTTCTTAATTTTCTCATCTGCTAGTGAGGTTCTTTAAAGAAAAAGAATCGCAAAACAAATATATTTACATGGTGAATTAATAAGTGTAAAACAAAGTCAACCTACTTGTTTTGTAATTAATTTTCTTATCCTACAAGTTTAGAAAATTTGTCATTTTTATTTTTGTTGGTACCATACAAGTGCAGTCTGGGTTACCTACCCATATGCGTATGGCTTTCAGTTATTTGACGCATTATACAACTGAGCCGAGGTGCCCTTGTTGTGCCCATTGGAGGGAAGGTCCTCATGGTTCTAATAATCTGATTCAGGTCAGATCATATCACCCCGAATCAGATCATATCTCAGTTTTTCATCGATTCCCACATCAAAAAATCAGTTTTTTTTTTTTTTTTTTTCGTTTTTTCTTTTTTTTATTAACCTTCTTCCTTTGGTCCAAACTTTACTCATAATACATGACATCTCCATTTCAAAACAAGAACAATAACACTCTCACCTATCTAAAGCCTACCACAAAAATCATGTCAAATTTACAGATTCACTGATCTCACGGTCAGTTGGAAGAATTATGTCGATGCCTTTATATCTGTCATTGAATCCATCTATCACAAGTTGCAACTTATAACCCAGTAACCCATCTACTGGCCAAATGAAACCTTTCTTCCATCTAATCACACTCACTGAAATATGTTACAGACAATTAGTATAACTCTCTTTGAAACTAATTTGTCAGAAATGTCTGTCAACAGCCAGAAGGGTTCTGTTAGATTCTTGCATGAAAATGGATCATCTAGACATAAAAAGCACAAGAGATCAATCAACAACATCACTACTAAAGAGCTTGAAACTGTTAGCATCAAGAACCAGCTTCCTTATAGAAGAGAAGGCACCCAAGAGACCTGCCCCAGTGAAGACAAACATGATGGACACATTGAGCCAATAGGTAAAGGATGTTTTTGAAGGTTTATGGGTCATGTTGTAGAGAAGCATTGGGAGTACAAAATCTAAGGGAATGAAACCAATGGATCCTACAACCCCATTTATATCTCCAAAGAATGGAAGCATTGCAGCAAAAAACCCACAAAAAATGATATACAGAGATCTAAGAAGTAGCCTTGGAATTAGGTTTCTTTTGGAGAACATTCCTTGACTCACATCAGCTGACTTCTTTTCCATAATCTCATAGGCAACTTGAGAATACACCTAATCCATATAATTGGAAAAATTAAGCAATTAGAAAAACCCTAAACAAGGTTCTCAACTTTAAGGAAATCAAATCTCAGCTTTTGTAATATTCTTATGAGGGTTGGATTTTGTAAAGCTTACCAGGCCAATGGCAAAGAGCTGAAGGAGAACAAAAATGACTGCAAGGCCAACAACCCATACTGGAGCCAGTGCAGGTCCATTATCCGGCAATAGGCTCTTAAGAATGTTAGAACTAGCTTGGTTTCCAAATGCCCAATATCCAGAAATTGAGGCTGAATAGAAGGTGAAAAATATCACAGTATAACACATAAGGAGACCTTTCAGCATCTTCCCTGTAGCTGGTGGAGCTAGGGTAGCCTGTACAGAATCAAATGTTGCATTAGGTCAAAAAATCACTTTCTTCTTTCTTTTTTCTTTTTTTTTTTTTTTTTTTTTTTTTTTTTGGCATATTAGGGTTCCACACCAAATCTACGACGGTCCCACATCAGATGTGAATTAGTCCGATGTGAAGACTTATAAAGACTTGAACATCCTCTCCTTAATAGCTAGTTTTTAAGGGTGAGTTCTACCGAGTACCCACACCATGTAATTTCCCCAGTACTGGGAACAGTAAGGAAGAATCAATAAGATTTATGTAGAGAAGTAGTTAAATTTTGTTAATAATTTCAAGAAGATATTTCATTCAATTAACCTTCAAATTTGGATATAAATCACTGTGAAAATGAACTTACTTGTATCTCTGGTAGTATCCCATTCCCAAAGATGGCAGCCAAAATGGAAATGGAAGTGAAAGCATTGAATGTTCTTATTGATTTTGAAGGGTCTAAAGAGTAGTCTTTGGGAGGGGCATTTTTGGAGAGACCTGCAAAAGAATAAAATATTTAAGATTTAAAGAGAGACCATGCTAGTGTTCTCTGTAGTTAATTACTTGTTAGACTTGTTAACAATAGTTTGATAAAGAAATTAAAAGAGAGAGAGAGAGAGAGAGAGAGAGAGAGAGAGAGAGAAGAGGCGTGTGTGTGTTGGGGGGGGGGGATATTGGTTTTGGGTTATAAATTTAAACCTGCATGAATGCATGCACCAACCACCAGAGAAGTGTAGCTGAGGCATAGAAGAAGTGAGATGAAGTTAATGTATCTCAAGGAGTGAAAGCTTGGAAATTGGGAGAGAAACATCATAGCCACTGTCACCATTGCTATGAACCCATATAGTTTCAAGGGTCCATCCGGGTAAATACTTGAGTACACAATCTTGTCCAAACAACAATTTAGGTCAGTGGTTAGTCTTCCATTCATAGAAAAAGAAAGAAAGAGAACAACATCACACATGAATAGATCTATAAATGGGGATACCGCAAAAATGTACATAAAACTGGGCATCAAATGATGTGTATATGCTTTTCCACGCCCTCTCACATCCTGATCATGTGGGCCTCCTTGTCGATGAAACTGTTTTCCACATCATGATTGATGTGGCCTGAGAATTTCCTCCCAGACTCTTCACATGAGGAACCCTCTCCCATATGCTTTTCTCCCATAAATTGATTTCAATCTAGCACCAAAATGTCTAATTATATTATTATTATTATTATTATTATTATTATTATTATTATTATTATTTTTTATCAAAAAGTCGGTATCATTCAATTGTCTATGGAGATGTTGGGAGTTATAGAGGTGTATAGTCCCTCATTAGTCATTTGAGACCTCGGATGTGTCTTCATATTGTGTAATCTCCTCACCTAATAGCTTAGAAGTGGTACTTTGTGGGTTATGTCACTTTATTTAATTAGACTTATCTTTTTTGTTCTCCAGTTAAATATGTAATAGAAAGTAGCATGTTTGGCCAATAGTAAAGGTATAAATGTTACGACTTGGTGGGGTCAAGCTGTCGAAACAACCTCTCGACATTCTCAAGGTAAGGTTGCATAGTTTTTATCCCCCCAGACTTCGCACATGCATGAGCCTTGTGCATTTTGTACACTTTTTTTTTTTTTTTGGTTAGATGTAATATTATCCAACCATTCACATTAACCTCAGCAGATTTTGGGCTGGGTCGGACTGGATAAGATTCTGCTTGGAACTCATTCATTACCTAAAATTTCAAAGTAGCGGTTTTTTAGTTTGGGGCCCATAACCTATGGTGTGGACCCTATGTCTATGACTCTATTCTTTCACGGCCATTTCCATAACCATTTGGAATTAAAATTCTAGAGAAAGCAGAAATGGGCTTGATGCTTCTAGTTTGGGGCCCATTAACTTTGGCTGTGGACCCCATGTCCATATCCTTTCACGACCTTTGCCATTGTCATTTGGGAATAGACGCTAAGAAAGAATAGGAGGAGGTTGGCCAATTGGTCTCGACAGTTCCGGCCTGGTCAGTTTCAGTTGGGCTTAGTCCTCGTTAATTTATGGCCCAACATCGTTACTAACCATTTAAGTAATCGGACATCATAGGCTATGATATGGATATGTTTCTATTCAGTTGGTCGAATCCGGATTCATAATCAAGTTCATAGAAATCAAGCTAATTCGGAAAATTTTCGAGATCTTCCAGATAAGAAAATGAATTACAAAACAAGTTAACATACACTTACTATTTTGTAATTCTCGTTCTTATCTAAGTAGATCTAGAAAATTTTTCCTATTAAAAATTAATAGAGAAAAAAATTCCCCTATTGATAGTGTGGACTGTGGAGATTCTCATTATGCCATCTTACATAACTAAGGGGGTGTTTGGTTTGGTAAATCAAATGGTGTATATATCGGATATGAATGTCAATCTTTTGATAGACATTCTTCTGAATTATGTTTCTTTCTGAAAAATCGTTTGGTTGCCTTGAGGTAGGGGTGTCAATCGATCGGTCTGGCTCGGTTTCGGTTTGATTTCGGTTTTGTTGCGGTTTGGTTTCAGTTTGTCTTCGGTTTCTTAAATCAATTTGTAACTGGGTTGGTTTTGGTTTTTGGTCCAGTTTGGATTTGACTTTCAATACAAATGTATACAAAACTATGCAAATTTTGATTTTTTTAATGAATTTTGGAGTGTTTCGGCTTCTTACCGGTTTGGTTTCAGTTTTGATCTGGGTTTTGAGCCGGTTTCGGTTTGGTTTCAGGTTCATCCGGTTTTTGGTGCGGTTCGGATTGGTTTTGGGGTTGCAATACTCCAAACCGAACGGAACCAATAAGGCTTCGGTTCGGTTCGATTTGTGTTGTTATCAGTTTGGTCCGGCCGGTTTTATCGGTTCGGTTTAGGAATTGACACCCCTACCTTGAGGCTAGTATATGTTTCTCGCGGGTTGAGATATTGGCTTCCGTAGAGAACTTCTTTCTGCTTTCTCCTTTTATATTAGGTGGTAAAAAGGTTGCTCAAATCTGAGTTTAGGTATTGAGGTAAACTCAAATTTGAAACATATCCTTTATAATATGGTCATTCATGGGAAGTAAGGTGCTCACTTATGAGGGTCAATCTAGTGGAACCAAATAGCTCCAAAAATTAAGAATTATCATTCTAAAGAATGTCATCCCAAAGATTTACCGAACCAAACACCCCCTAACTAATATTCTTGCTCCTGATTCTCTTCAATGACTTTATGGGTCTCATATTGACAAAATGATTCATTATGGGACATACCTTCACTCCACCCCAACCAGCGATGTTGGTAACCCATGCCCGAATCAATAATAGGGGAAAAGATGAAAAGATCAGTACTACCCAACCGTGCCCCCTATATTCAAACAAATGGTTGTGTGAAAAGTCCACATTGCATCTAAGTGGATGCCCATGTGAGCTCTCGCATTGGCCCAAACAGGGTCACACAACCTGGCAACAAACCTCTGCCTTGAATAATAATGTCTTGAAACAAAATGGGGGATATTTTAAACACACTCAAAATGGCAGGAAATGTGATGTGTCACTATCACCTACTCGTACGTGGAGGTGATAGAAGCTTAGAGAAGGAAGAATACCTCAATACATTCTCCGGAAAGCAATATAGTACCAATGGCAACTCCGGTGTTGACAGCTGTTTGGACGATGATTACAAAATAAAACATCCACCCGGAACCTACCATAAAGGTTAAAAGGAAGGGAATTACAAAATTATTTAAAATATTAAAAATCTATCCTTTAAATTCAACTCAATTTTAGTTTCATGACAATTTATTTGCAATGGGGAAAAAAATATGGATTGTAGATCCTGATATGTGTCCGCATATTAAGATGTGGGGTCCACATTGATATTCTTTCTTATGTCTTAGTTTTATAAACTATATGGACTTTATGTGGATGATATTGTTTTCACAACCATTGGTGCAACCAGATTTACTATGGCATTGATGTCAAAGGAAACCCTCTTTCTATTTCAATTTAGTTATTGGAACTTGGAAGCTAAATGAATCCCCTAACCCTAAGGAAAGCCCTTATGTGATTTTTCAATCTTCCTCCCTACCCCAATATCAAGCAGATTTCTTTTGCATGCCCCACCAATAGTTGTCTCGGGGAAAATATCATCTATATGAGACATTGAGACCTACATATTCAAAGTAAGAATAAGAGAAAGAAAATAATAAAAATTTATGCGAGAGGAAATTGCGTTCTTGCATCGTGTGGAAACTTTTCTTTTCTTTTCTTTTCTAGACATCCAAGCATTGCCATAGTTTTTTCTTCGACGAAAATTTATGTCCCTGTTTACATAAGTGAGACACACTGAATAAAGTTTAATAATCATTTTTTAGGAATTTTTATTAGGAGAGGTTATCTCATGCCCCATCCTCCATAATAAGAGAAATAATATCATTTACATGGGATCCACATAATCAAAATAGAAAAATACTAAAAAAAATTAGGAATATAAAAAGACACCAAAAATGATTCAATGACACAATCATTACCAATAATAATTAAATACTTTTCTATTTTAAGTTTGTATTACTCCCTAAACCTCTCTAGTTTTGCCTAATGGACTTCATATTGAGGCACCGTCACTACTGGTGAGGTGTATATAGTTGTAGATTATTTTTTAGTTTGTTTTATTTCTTCTTTCTGTGATATTTTAGCTCTTTAAGTATAGCAATGCAAAAATGAAACTATATAGGGATCGGAAAGTGAGTTCACATCATCTGCAATGAGTGGTGAGTATTGGACGATTAAGAATAAGGCATATATTTTAAGGGGCTCTCAATCATCTAATGTTCACTGCATCGATATTATGAGTACAGCCGACGATTCTCACAAGTCATAAAGTGAGAGCACAAAAATCCTCTGCATAGATAGTGAGTGGCATTTAAGATTCAACGAGGTGAATGCCAACCGTTGGATGTTCACAACCACTAACCACTAACCACTAACTACTAACTGACCGAAGAGGATTTGAGCCCGAAGTGGGACCCAGAACCGTACGCAGCATCCTAAAGCAATTGCGTAAATGAATAACAGAAAGTGATTCATATCACTGATACTGTGACGTATGCATAGAGAGAGAGAGAGAAGTTACCGAAGACGTCGGCGGCGAGTTCCCGGAAGCGAAAATGACGGCGACCTTGTTTCTCGCAGTGATCGAGGACCTTTGACATTAGATAATAGGCATAAAAGGTGACGAGTCCTATAACCGTTAAACAGAGGAATCCCACCGCCCATCCCATCCCACTAAATGTGTACGGCAACGCCAATATCGTCGGACCTACTATCGCCGTCGTCAAATGATACCCTGCGTGCCACCACTTCCCTAATAAAAAAACAAATCAAATTAGGTTTTCAACAAAACACCGGCGAAGAAGAAGAAGAAGAAGAAGAATGATCGGAATAACAAATTAAAAAAAAAAATCACCTTTCGATTCAAGAACAAACTGAACTCCGGCATCATTTTCCCGGCCATTCTCCTCTGGTAAACCTCTGGGTTTTGAAATCTCTTCATCCATTACTAATGTGTGTGAATTCTGGGTTAATTAACTCACACAAATATATACACAGAAGATGCCCTGAGAAGGGTTTCCAAGTGGAAGGCGTTGGAGTGAAGAAGCCAGACACGTCGCTCCCCTTCTGGCCTCTCTGCTCTTTCAGACCTTTTCCTTTGAATTGAGAGCTTCTTCGAGAGCCCAGAGACTCCAGACTCCACAGAGAGGGTTATGGTGGTCCTCTCTGTTTTGCCCTTTATTTAATGAAAACCAATAAAAACGGCAATGATAGACCAAGATCCAGAATGGATCAATCTTGTTGGAAGTTATTGCCCAAGAAAAGGAAAAGGTTACTTCCGGATTAGGGATGATAAATAAAATAGAAATCAGATAAAACTGTATATCGAAATGATTTTCTAGCATCACGGAAGGATCGGAATCAAATCACATTCTTAAGTCAACAATTTTTTTTTGAGAGGTAGATCTATTGGGATCAAAGAAACTAGGGGACAAAAAATATTTTTTTTTAATTAATAAATTAAATTAAATTGAAAAAGAATTATGAATGTCTCGTTATATTGACATCATCATGAAATCATGTAGTTATCGAGGAGAAAAAAAGAGAATTCCGCACGTTTAATGAGGAGAAAGACATTGACATTGATCATATGCACGTCCTAATATTAAGATGATGAGGGTTTTCTATGCATGCGGCATGTAGAGGATCATCTAATGATATATGGCAAATTGGTATTGTGTTGAATTTGAAGGGAAAAAAAAAAAACTTATATCAGATGTTTGAACTGGGATCTTCTCATGTGACCTCTTTAGACTTCGTGCCTGAGCGTTTTTTGTCATTGAATGTGTCGGACGCCCTATTGCATTGCAGAGGAATTCAATCCTGTTTGAGTCCACTCCAAACCAACTTTTTTTTTTTCTAATATTCCTTTTTAAACGTTTAGGTTGGGGGTCAAACATTTAGGTGGAATTTTAAGTTAATTCAAATGGAAATGAAGAAATTTTATTGAAATATACAAAGAGGGATAATTTGGGTATTTCAAATACAAGAAAATAAAGAGAGGTGAAGGTTTAATTGGGGGAATGAAGACAAAAGTATATTTTCAAAGACTTAGGCTGCGTTTGGTAACATTTCTGTTCCAGAAACAACGTTTCGTGTCAAAAACAGAAACTGAAGTTTCAGTATCAAAATGTCATTTTTTTTTAATGAAACTAGAACGACGGAACTGTCTTTTGTCATTCCTTCAATTCTCGTTTCTATCAATTTTTTTTTCAGTTTTTGTTAAAAAAATAAAACGAAACACACCATAAATGCACCAAACGATTTATTTCTTTTTTTCTTTCCCATGGAACGAAAAAAATCTAGAAACATTTTCATGGAACATTATCAAACGCAGCCTTAGACTAAATCAATATTGGATAAATATAAGGAAGTAATAGAAATTTCTAAGTATTCCCAAGTATTTTTTTTTTTTAAGTTCTTAATTGAAAACCCCAACAAGGCACAGAAATTATAAAGGATTAGCGTAGTGGAACTAAAGGGTGAGTTGTTTTTGTTGGAAGCATAGGATGTCAAAAACATTCATCCCAAATCGGTCGGACCGATCAAAACCAACTGGCCGAATCCAAATCAAACCTTGGTTTGATTTCTGGTCGGATTCTATAGAATCGATAGAAGATGAAACCAAATTAGATCGGCTGAATTCATTGATCAAAACCGAAAACTAGACAAAATCCAATAAAAAAAATTGTGACTGGAGTGATATTATTTGGCTTAGAAACACAATAAATAAATAAATAAATAAATAATAATAATAATAAGAGTTTCCCATTAATTTTGTTATGTATACATGTAAACTCAAAATCATATCAAACCAGAGCCAATAGTAGCTCAATTACAAATCGATAGTAAATTTGACCAAACCAGATAGAATATAAACTAAAAACTTCCTTAAAGGATTGGTTTCTGCTTCACCCAATAAAAAACTGAAAACGATTCAACCCAATCTTAACCAAATCAACCTAACAAAGCTAGAAGAAAACTAAAAGGGTAAAAAGATAAAATGGAAAAACTTTTTCAATCAATATACTATTGTCGAATGCTTCGTTTTGAGAGGAGGAGATATTTGTGGTCACCGAAAGAGAAACCAGAGTTTCGGTTCCAGACCTTAAGCTTCCACGACGGTGGTAAAGCATTGAATCGGTTGCGAATCGTTTCAGAAGGAAGAGGGAAGAAGAGGGGAGGAAAACAGGAAGCGAGAAAACAACGCAGTGCCACCATCTATCTTTCCTACATTTCCATCGAACAACTACCGGAGCTGCCGGAGATGAACACCTCAGCCAAATGTGGTTTTGAAATTTTATATTCAGGTGGACGAATGAACAAGTACAGAGCGAACAACTATAGAACTAGGGCATGCCCTGAGTATTCACATTTTGTAACCCAGGAATCTTTGCAAAACGGGGAGTTTCAAAGCTTAAAAAACAAGCTTTTGATTACCTCCTGAAACGCAAAATTAAAAACCCTAACTCGAATTCCATCGTAAAGAAGCACAGAGAGAGGAAAACCAACTGTTGGAGTATCCCTTTTGAACTTAGTTTTTTAGGTTCTCGTATTAGGTGGAGGAGGTAAAAGAGATACGATAGGGGTAAGGAATTTGGGGAAAAATCTGCCGCAACGATGGAAGAAAACATCAGGATTGGGGTTTCGAAATGTACAATTTTTTAATCACCGTATCTTGCAATATGTATGCCTTAGGTTTCCTCTACCCTTCTACCCAAAAAAAAAGTTTAATTTTTATTAAAATTAAATATACATTGTATTTTGCAATTCGTACATATATTGTTATACATATTTCTTATTCCAAATTACACATAAGCACTATGAAACTTAAATCCAACGGTCCAGAAAACAACCCTTAAAAGATTCCTAAATAAGGTGAACAACCAGAAAATCTTAACCCATGAGTTATTTAACATTTGGAGGGATTTTTTTTTTTTTTTTCGATTTTCTCCACGACCATGTGAATCTCATGTCAATGATACTATTTTTTGCGTCACATTAGTGTAGGGTTAGAGATTTCCTTACACTTGCGTCGTGGGAGTCCTACCCCAAAGTTAAGAAGAAAAAAAATGTGTGATACTATATTGGCCGTGACCTCCAAACTCTTATCCACGTTTTAGCTTTCAACGTTGCCGTTCTTCCCCAATCTCCACTCTCAATGCCTCCAAGTGGATTGCGGAGACTTCTTTCTCAATTTTACTTTATTATCTTATCGGAAGGAAATTACCTTCACCCATGGCAAATGAGGAATTCCTTCACCGACAGGTGTCAATGCAAAGGGATGACTATTGAGAATAATTGGTGGATATTATCGACTTCATACAAGAGGGAAAAGAGTAGTATTTATGACCTTAACTAGGATAATGGGTGAAACCTACTCCACGGATGGATGAAAACCTTTCTTTTATCTTTATATATTTCTAGTATGAAATAGACTACAAATATCACAGCTTAAGTGATTTACCCATGCACGACATTCCGAAATTGTAAATGTTGTTGAATGGTATAAGATTGTCTGGTTTATTAGTTATATTGTCATCATAGTTTCATTGCTTAAATGACCTTAACGCAACCTCTCCCAAATGCAATCTTTTATTCTCGAGAAAAGGGTCTCCTCTTTTTCCAATTGTTGTTAATATTTGAACACCTCAAATAATGTGAGCCATTTTTTTTTTTTGCATGTCCTTTCTCCTCCTCTATTTGGAAAGGCCTACTTTCAAAATGCTTGCCCACTATAAGAAGGTTTTTCCCTTTTTAGGAGGAATGGAGATGGATTAAGAGTAATTGTAGCGAGAAAATGAGTTGTGATCACTAATCTATCATATTTTGATAGAAAGGGACATGAGAAGATGGACTTCGAACTTCATGTCTCTTTTGAAATTTAGGTCAAGCTTTTTCTCCTTGCTGGATCTTGCTTCTCTTTGGGATCTTTCTATCCATTTCTACATATACGAGTCTTTTCTTGCTTTCATGCTTTGAATGTGGCAATTGGCATGCAGTGACCCTTGTTGCCTGTTTCTTGAAGGCATGTTTCGAACCACTTCAAGGTTTTTATTTATTTATTTTTTTTTTATTTTTTTTATTTTTTTATTGGCTGAGTTGGTTGTCCTCATACATAAAATTTGAAAATCGAATCGGGTCGGACCAATCTCAATTGAACCCGTCGTCAAGTAAAGAAAGACGGGAACAGCCAACTCAAAACACTTCTTTCAAGAAGTATTCTTATACCAACCCTCTTCACTATGAGATTCAAATGTACTATTGGTAAAGGAGTATTGTCTCCATGAAAATCCCTTTTAATCCATTTGTTCAGGTGTCCTTGTACATTGGTTAGCTGATATATGGCACATTAATAATTGGTTTACCTTTTCCCCTAAACTTTCTTGCATAATACACGTCATGTATCATGGTAAAAAATTTGAAAGTTTAGTTGAACCACCCTTGCAATTAAGATTTATTATATCTAATCCTATCCGTACAGTGATGATGTCACGCGTGAGAAAAATCTTAAATGTCCAAATTACCCTTTAAGGTTAGTTAATTAAAATAAGGGAAGCCTTCCCTTTCATCTTTGCTTTGGTTGAGATTGTCATCAACCTTTAAACACCAAACCAAAAGTCATTAATTGAACTCTTTACTTTAGGGGTGTAAGTTTGACCTTGATGCCCCGAACCTGCTTTAAGACCGAATAAGGTCTGCGCTAAGATTTATGACCTTGAGGGTGGGTTAGAATTGAAAAACACTGACCTTGGGTTAGGGTTAGGGTTAGGGTTAGGGTTAATTATATAATTTTGTGTTTTGATCATTTGATTTTTTATTTATTTATTTATTTTTTTAATGGGTATGGCATAAATGGAAAAAAATGATCAATCAAGGTTAGCCTGACGACCCAACAAAAATTAGGGTCAATTGGGACAACCAAGGGTAAATTAGTACTGAGTTAGATTGGCATGAGCCCGGCAGGGTTAACCCTAGGCATGAGGTTGGTATGATTTACTTGGCCAAGGTTGAGTTTTGAGCGATTGACCGATGCTCACAGCAAATCTATTGTAGGGCCTGTGTGCGACTGACCGATGCTCACAGCAAATCTATTGTAGGGCCTGTGTGGTATGAGAGGTCTTATGAAGATGCCATGAAGCGGGCAATATGTACAAAGAAGCCCATTTTAAGGAATTAATGCAGAAAGAGGCTGACTATATGTGATGAGTTACCAAAAAAAAAAAAGACTATATTTATCATCGACCTCTTGTTAATGGCACTGAAACCTCTATATTGTCAGATGAAGGAAGCTGCATCTCTTTTGGGGTCCATATTAAAAACAAGGGGCAATTACTGTCACTCCCCTATATTTACTGATACTCCGGGTTAGCCAAAGAAGAGGAAGAGACCTAAACAGGTAAAGTAGCAGTTAGCAAACTAGCTTAACAGCAAGGGAAACTATAAGTGAACGATCAAAGGAATGGTTCTGAATTATTTGAGCACAAATTTAGTGAATGAAAAGGCAACAAAACAATCTCCATCTCCTAGATACATTTGGCAAACCTGCGGTTCTAATTGCCACTTTTTCCTCACCTGAAGTGTATCATAAGTGTTTTGACTTGTGAAGTTTTGCATTCATCTTCCACAGTAACACTATATAAACTGTGGTGGATGGAAGTTTCCAACTTAATTCAAAGAGGAATAAGTTGTGGAGGAAAGGTTAATCCATTTAAATGTGACAAGACCTGAAGGATTGATCAATTGAGAAACCATCAACACTTATTCTCATGAGAAATTTTGTCCTGTAATTGTTGAATAATTTGGTCATAAGTAGTCTTTTCTATATGTTTGAACTATAAGGGCAGGCTATACCTGATTACCTTCTCCCTTACAAAATCAAACTGTTCTAACATGGACATAGAACAGTAACAGGGCTGGGAGAAGAGCAATATAAAACAAATATAAGAACCATTTGAATTAGATTCAGAAATTCCCACTTGGAAAAGATTTATCTCAACAGAACATTTAGATACCAACTAAAGAACAGTAACAGGGCTGGGAGAAGAGCAATATAAAACAATTTTACTCTGCTTTCTTAACAAGAAAATAGTACATATATATACTCCTCCAAGTCGTGGTCGGAAGGGTCGTACCGTATTGATGTCAATATACATTCATGGAACATCTTTGCAAATGAATATGCCCAGGTAAAAGCACATGAGGTATTATTAGTTCACAGAAGAAATAGCAATCAAAGCAGGTCTGAGGAAGAGGATTTGGTTGTAGACAAGTAGAGCTGGTTTCAGATTGTCCGGAAATTGTTCATCTTTAGCAGCATAATGGTTACCTGGACGGGCAATCCTGTCCTACATGACATTTGTAGTATTAAAGGGAAGTCCAACATTACCCAAGATGTTGAGAAGGTGAGACCAAACTGATCTAGAAAACATGTTTTCTCAGGAAGTTCCCATTCTTGCCTATTCAGGTGTGGGGGATGTGAACTCCGTTTTGGCAATGGAATTGTTGGCAATCCTAAGAGGTATTATAATTTGTGTGGATAGCAATTGTCATAGTATTTCTATCCTGTCTGATTCGAAATTGCAGTTGACATCATTAATGGAAAAGTCAAAGTGCCGTGAGGGGTATAGTTTCTAAGAAGCAAAATCCATCATATTATGGGCTCCTCAACAAGGAAAGAGATTATCCATATGTGGAAGGAGGTGAAAGCTCAGCAGATTTCATGTCCTTATTCATCACTAATTGGCCTAAAAAAAATTCTTTATCCAAATGACTTCCCCAGTGATCTTCAAAATCTGGTGGATAGTGGTGCTACTGATGCAAACCAAATGATTTACTTTAGCATGTAATCCATTTGTTTTTTTCTGTTTGAAAAGGGCTTCTGAGGTTGTAGTTTTTTTTTTATATGTTCTCTTAATACATACACATTAACTATCAGGAAAAAAAAAAATTGGGAAAGTGGATCAATCAAGAGATGAGGTAATACTTAGGAGTTACAGTGCCAGAATACTTTCTGCTTTCATGCTCTATTTCAGTACCCATTTCAAAAGAGTTGCCTTGGACTGGGTAGTTGAATCAGCTTCTAACTCAACTTGGCATCTCATCATCCCTGTTTCATAGACCACCAATACAACAAAGAAAGCAAAACCACATCTAATCAATCAACAAAGGTTTCCTGCAAACTGTGAAAACCAACCAGGTTCCTCAAACCACATGGAACCATGTTCCTCAGCAAACTAAAAGACTTAAGTACAGAGATAAGTTATTTCTACCCCTAAAGAAAAAAAAAAAACAGAGATAATATATAAACGTCATACAATAACACAAATAAATCCCAATGCCAAGAAGATTTCCCTCCATCCCTCATTCATTCTGCCACCTCCTCATAGTCAGTCCAGACTAATATCTTCCCATCCTTGTTCTTGAGCAATTTGTAATCCAATCCTTCCAGTATACCTTTGATCTCTGACTCCTATGCACATCCTGTGATTCCAAAATCCATAGAGGCAACAAGAAAGTTTAATTATAAAATAATACAGATCCCCAACTAGCCATCACAATAATAACTAGTTTACCCATATTTGAAAACCTCTGATGATCCAATAAGGACATTACATTCAACTGTATAAGAACCATTTGAATTCCCACTTGTAAAAGATTTAACTCGACAGAACATTTAGATACTAACTGAAGAACAATAATGATGTTGGGAGGAGGGCAACAAAACAATGATCTGTTATACATCATCCATATGAAGTAGAAAATAATAGCCATTACCGACTCAAGATATTTGCAATCAACTTTTGGAAGACCAAAATCTGAGATAATAGTTTGAAAAAATGAAGAAATGAAGGAGCAAGAGTAAACTCAGTATGCAACCCTAAGGATCCTGCAGCCCAAATTCTTTTAGTAAACTCATAGGAAAGAATCAATTGTAAAAAATCAGTCTCAGTTTCTATATGGAAAACATAATTGAGGAAATGGTCTAGATTGATCATGTATGTCCATGCTCCAATACACTTGATCCATACACACCCTTAATGAACTTTGAACGCATGGGATGGTCTAGATCCTTGGCTTCTCAAGCTTTCTCGATTATGAATTTTATGTGTTAGAATAATACTTAAATGAAGCAGTTTTATCTCTAGTTTAGATTATCGCTTCCATATTTTATGAGTTAGAATGAAAATGGGCAAAAAATTAATATTATAATAATTCACTGGAGAATGAAACTTCTCTTTTCCCTTATGAGAAAAGGTGAGTGACAAGCTTAGCAGTGAATCTAGCTTCAGACATAATTTGAAGAAGTTGCAAAGAAGTCAATTTTCCTAATTTTTAATTTGTCTATTTTTTTTCTTTCTGACATATGAAGGAAGTAAATATTCCCATCCCTTGTAGTCATAGTCCATCTTTCCATATTGGGCATTGGATATTTGGATTGTTTCAATACCATTCAATCAGTTAAAAAAAAGAAAAAAAAAATTCAACATCTAGATCCAACTATGGAGGTTCCCATCCAATCACTGGGTCTTTCAGGAAAATAATTGGTGGTTCAAATGGCTTCACCATGGTCGGGATGCCTAGGCCAACATCTTTTAAAATCCTAATTGTTGTTGTATTAATTTTTTTTTTTTTACAAGAATAATAAAGAATTGAGAAGAACAATGGAAAGCAGAAAATTCATTACAAGTAAGAAGTGATAGAAAACTTAATTCCAATAAGCAATCAAATATGTTAAAAACCTAGATTTAAAAAAAAATAATAATGAATAAAAACAATGGTGGTAACATTCAGAAATGGCAAACCTACCTATGCTAATAATAATAAACCAGAAATTGAAAATGTAAAAGATTGAAGCACTTACATACATTGTCATTCAAACAATCTCGTCAGACCCAATTTCTTTAATTTCATCATCATCATCATCGTCGTCTTCTTCATCTTCCTCTGCAGCACAAGTAGCAGCAACAACAGCAAGGGAAACATCACTATTGCCAACCTTTCTATCAACGACAACGGCGTTTGATACGTTAGGTGCCTCAACTTCTGAATAAATACAATCAGGAGCCGCAACTACAAGAGAAGAATTAGAGTGGACAACATCATTTGCTTGACTTTCAGGTTCAAATTTCTCAGCTGGCCATGACCATTCGATTGTGTTCTCTAATTGCTCAAGTTTACAAAAGAACTTGAAGGCTTTTTTCACTCTTTCTTCACCTATTTCAGTTGGATCATCTACATCGATCTCCTTCAGTATGGCCCGTGGGAGGCCAGAGAGGAAAAAATAGAGCATCTCTGCAAAACACTTTTCTAAGAAATCAAATACATCTTTATCCGGATCAGACTGCAGCTCTTGTAGTAAGAATTCCAAAATGATTAGAAATTCAGTTCCAACCAGAGCCTCGTGCTTTTCAACAAATAACCAACCATCTCTTATTCCCTCAACAAAAACGGATTGTTTTCTAACTTCATTGGCATCCCTAAGGGCATGATGTAGCGGATCTAACTCAGAATATTCCTTGGATTTCTTCTTGAATGCACGCGAGATGATCTTAGTTCGGAACCAATGGTGGGGATTGTCCCATTGTACCCATACATCCTTTGCTGCTGTCCATCTTGTTTTATCGTGCACGCTGGGAGTATCGGTGGTCCTCTGGTCGATGTAATAAATCATTTCAAATGACTCGTTTAAGATCTGCAATATAGATTCCCTACTACTACGGGAAGAAGAAGAAGAAGAAGAAGAAGATGGAGGTGGCATCAATTCTGCAAACATTCCTGAAAGGACCAACACTGATACGCACGAAACTCTGTACTTGTAGTCAGTAACTTTCTTCCCCTTTAAAAATTCTTTCCCAATAGCTTCTAATTTTCTTATGAAGAGGAAACATTCTGATTTAGAAGTAGAAGCAGAAGCAGAAGCAGGACATTTATTAGATATTAATTGGATGAGCTGAGTCGGACTGTCCCTCTTATGTGTATTTCTCCATCTCAGCATGTCTTCCATCCCCATTTCAACTATCCATTTTTCGAAAGTGATCCCACATACACATGATAATGCACAGTCCAGTATTTCTTGAGACGTGCCTTCAATTGACATTTCTTCTAACATTTTTTGAATATCATCCTTATCATGCTGATCATGGAAGAAGATACGATAAAATGGATCAAAAATTATAAATTTCAAGATTCTCTTGACACTGTACATTGGGATCCCTACGAACGACACGCTGCAACGGAACAACACGATTTGGAGGCCCATAAGCACATCCATGATAAAGTTTTTGGCGGTTCGAAACACATGAAAGAGTTTTCTTCTATTGCTGAGGAGCCTAAAAGGTAAGGTCTTCCACTTCAGATATTCTAATTCTAGTCCTGGATTAAAGAAATCTATATATTCATTCAGATTATCCTTGCCAGTGTGATTGAAAAAAGAAAGCCATCTATAGATGATGGAAAAAGTTCCCACTGCAATGGTTAGTAATTGGACCACAATCATGATGGGAATCGACCAACCATAGTCAGAAACACCACTATTACTGCAATATGTCCTACTCATATTTTTAAGGGCAAATGACCTCAACATGGCTTCTATCACAACTGCTGAAGAAAGGCCACATAGTAACCCAAAAACGCGATGATGTGGAGTTTCACATAACAATGTCTGAGGGTTTCCTGTATAATTGATAACATGGACATTCACTAATAGTTTTTTCAATCCCTCTACACCCTTTTTTTCACTTTCTGTGTGTTCAGACATTCTAGATCTTAAACAAGGTCCCCAACCCTCTCTTTGGCCTCTAAACGCTACAGCAGATGACCACATGAACAAAAGCAATAATAAGGTGCAGACCATGATAATAATGTGTTCTACTGTAAAAGCATAGATCACACCCGTGCCCATTTGTACACACACGTTAACAACCATAGTAATCACCGTCACGCTCAATGCTGCCATATTGCCAAAGCGTTCGGATGTGCCCATAGTTCCCAACGAGGGCATATAAAACCCGAGTGAGGTGCACAACAATGCTGTGCCCGTGAGCTTGGAGAGTTGATCCTCAGCTCTAGGCATGGATGTGGTCAGATCAAGTGGGATTTTTGTAGCTACCGCCAGTACCGTCAGAGTGAATGAGTTCAAAGGAAACAATTTACAAGGCAGAAATGGTTTCTTTCTAATGAATCCATATACCAAATCAAAAGTCATACAAAAGAAGCATACCAGTGTTGCACCTGCGATGTAAAGGCCAATCAAAGGCACAGGTGAAGCATACAATGTTGTATCCAGTTGTCCATTGATACACCCTCCTCTGCCCATGTTATTGTTGTTGCTGCTTCTTCTTCTTCCTCCTCAATTGAAAATGTGAAGTGAAAATTTTGAAGCAATAATCTTTTCTTTTATAGTTTATGTTCAAGTTGAGAAACCTTTACGTTAGCTTCGATTCTAAACTTTTATAATGAAAATTTAACTTCCATGCATGATTCTTTTCTTCAGCCGCTACGGACCTAGAAATGTCAATCTTTCCTTCAAGCCCTTTCGACCTAGAAATGGAAATCGTAACCTCATATCATTTTACATTTTTACCACTCCATTACAAATAGAAGTTGATCAGGTGAACGTTAAAGACGTAATTTTCATTTACTGCACTATAGGATAAGAGGGTTTAAATCTCAAATCTCGCTTGCACATTTCAATTTATTTATTTTTTCCCCCCACAAAACCCTAAACTTGTCACTTTCGCACAAATTTTAACCCTGGCGTTTCAGGCAGAGCACTTCTCCTAGCTAGAGATGTCAAAAAAAGTGAGAAACAAAAAGAATGACTCTTTTTTGGTTTGATTTTGGTGTTATTGCTTTTCATTATTTGTTCAACCATCAAAAGAATAGATGCATAAATTAAATGAGGTGACAAATGAAAAGAATGACTCTTTTATAAAGTGATTCTCAGTTCACAGTTCTTTAAAGTGAAAGCCAAAGTGCAAAGGTGATATGCTTATACACCATCGAAAGGAAGGAATTCCACTTTTTTTTTCTCTTCTATTTTTAACTTTTAACTTTTTTTATTTTTTTAAATAATATAAGAGTATCACCTTACCCATTTGGGGAAAGAAACAAAAATTCTATAATAGCCGACAAAGGGAAGAATAGAAACCCAAAAATTACCCATTGGGGAGAGAAGCAGAAATTCTATACTTACCGACAAAGGAAAGAATAGAAACCCAAAAAAAACTGAAATAAAAAACCAAAACCCAATCCACATCAAATCCAATAAAATTGTACCAGTAAAAGTGATAAAATTGTATTTTCATTACGCCTTTTTTTTCTTGGTAAGTAGGATAAAAAAAGACTTAATATATCATTGTTCCATTGGGAGATATTAAAGTTAGCTAAACTGTTCATAGCCTTATGGGATCTATAAATCATGAGAATGACCACGTCATTGTTAGGCCTGAGTCAAAAAGTGATTAGTGATGATATGTCCAAAAATAGAAGGGTCATGCTTGAAGGCCACAATGGCACAATGTGGTTCTACCTTAAAAAAAAAAGTAAAAATAATAATAATAAATAAATAAATAAATAAATCATTTTCTTTGTCATTGCTCCAAATATCTCCAACATCCCAGTTCTTCAATCTTACCTGCTTCAGTCCAAGATATAGTGCCTTTGCACTTGCCTCAAAAGTTTCTCATGTCAATACATAACCAGTGGACATTGTGCCTATTATTGTTGTTGTTATTATATACTCTTATTTTGCACATTTCAATTTATTTATTTTGTCCCCCCACAAAACCCTAAACTTGTCACTTTCGCACAAATTTTAACCCTGGCGTTTCAGGCAAAGCACTTCTCCTAGCTAGAGATGTCAAAAGAAGTGACAAACAAAAAGAATGACTCTTTTTTGGTTTGATTTTGGTGTTATTGCTCTTCATTATTTGTTCAACCATCAAAAGAATAGATGCATAAATTAAATGAGGAATAACTCTTTTATAAAGTGATTCTCAGTTCACAGTTCTTTAAAGTGAAAGGTTTGTTAGTGGGCCAATATGATTACTTTAATCATGCGAAATGGGCTTACAAATGGACCCAAAGTGCAAAGATGATATGCATAAACAAAAGGAAGGAATTCCACCTTACCCACTTGGGGAGATAACAGAAATTCTATACTGAGCGACAAAGGAAAGAATTGCTTACTACAAAACCATAAGAATAGAAACCGAAAAAAAAAAACTGAAATAAAAAACTAAACCCAATCCAAAAAAAATCCGATAAAACTGAAAATATCGGTAAAAGTGATAAAATTTGTCTTTTCATTATGCCTACCATTTTTTTTTTTGGGTAAGAAGGATTAAAAAAATTAAATTAGAAGACTTAATATATCAATGTCTGATTGCGAGATATTAAAGTTAGTTAAACTGTTCATAGCCTTATGGGCTATACAAATCATGAGAAGGACCACGTCATTGTTAGGCCTGAGTCAAAAAGTTATCAGTGGTGATATATCAAAAAACAGAGGGTTTATGCTCAAAGGCCACAATGTGGTTTTGCCTTAAAAAAACACAATTTCTTTGTCATTGCTCCAGATTTTTCCAACATCTAGCNTTTTTTTTTTTGCTAGAAAGTCATTATATTAAAATGGAAGAAAAAGGAAGAAATTACAGAGCTACATCAAACTGAGAAAATAGAGTGAATCAAAAATAAAATCGATTCCCTGACCCCCACCTTCGGCATTGCCATCAGCAGGGGAAAGAGAATCCCACTAATCAAATCTATAGTTTGGTCTGCCATCAGCATCTCTTCTGATGAAATCCTTAATGTTGGCAGGAAAGTCAACATTTATAGCTGATATCCCTGTCTTCGCCGCATCTCTAGCCAGGTAGTCGGCAATTGAGTTCGCTTCTCTGAAGTTGTGAGTTATTTTCCATGTTATACTCTCCAAATATGGCTGGAGGAATATCCATCTCTGCAAAGCAAACCATGGAATTTTATTTTGCTGGATAGAGATTGCAACAGCACTGGAATCCGTCTCTACCCACAGACATGGAATGCCCATCTCCCTAGCACGCATCAGCCCCACCATTAGGCCTTCGATTTCAGCTTCGAAGACTCCCGAGACACCCATAAAAATTTTGTAGGATCCAAGAACGCCTCCCCTGTGATCACGAAAAATTCCTCCTGCACCTGCACGACCTGGGTTCCCCCTTGAGCTTCCATCAAAATTCAATTTAATCCAATTTGCCTCGGGTCTACACCAGAAAACCTCTAAGATTGCTTTTGGTGGAGATCGCTGAATCGGAATACCAAGCTTCCTGCAGCAAATGAGATCGGACATTGTCTTGACTTCACCTTTAGTGCTTGGCTTAGCAAACTGAATATCCTCTAGAATCATCTGCTTCAGGTATCTTGCCGGTCGTTCCTTGCCATCATGCCTTCTCATATTTCTTTCGCGCCAAATGTGATCAGCCACTGTTAGTAACCCCATGATCCATGCCTCTTTGCAGCAAACTGATTTCTGTTTTCTTCTCCACCATGTGAGGAAATCGGCCATGGTTCCAGTAGGCTGCCATTGCACATTGAAGCATCCACAAAAAAAGAGCCATATTTCTTCGGAGTAGGAGCATTGAAGGAAAATATGAGACGATGTCTCAGCCTCCATTCCACATAAGCTGCATTTAGAGACAAGGACTATGCCCCTCTTTTGAATAGCGTCATCTGTAGGGAGCTTGTCGTGCACCATTCTCCAACCAAAGATAGACACCCTGGGTTGCATCTTTTTACCCCAAATCAAAGAGAAACATGGCACTTTCGGGTTACGAATCCTAATATCTTCCCAGGCAGAATTAGAATTGAAAATCCCATCAGAAGATAGACTCCACAGGCACATATCTTCACAGGGATAAGATGGAATTTTAATGGTTCGAATTTTCTCAAAAATATCATGTAGCAAAGGGGAGATAACATTTGGCAATTTCCATTTAAAATTGTCAATGAAGTCACTGACCTTTCCCTTGCAGAGAAGACTCGACTCTCCCTCCAGGCCAACTAGCTCTAGGATGGATTTGCCGCCCAACCATTTATCTGACCAGAAATTTATGCTGTCCCCATTTCCAATCATCTAGGCTTCTTTGGTGGTCATGAAGTCCCACATCTTCCTAAAGCCTGGCCAAATCGATGAAGGCTTATAGGACTTTTTGAAGGAACCATCACCCCTCAAAAATCTCGCCCTTAAGAATTTGCATGCTAAGGAATTCTCATGCTTGACCCTCCAGACCATATTACAGAGCATGGCTTTGTTTATGTCTCTCAGTCCCAAACCACCTTCATCCTTAGGCCTGCAACAAAGATCCCATCTGACTGATATTTTTTTTGCAGTATCAATCTCACCTGTCCAGATAAAATTTCTCATCCACCTCTCCATTATTGCAATAAGGGATGAAGGCCACCAATATACAGCTGAACTATGGTTCATCATTCCCAAGATCACTGAGCGGACCAATTCCACTCGTCCAGCCATGGACAAAATCTTCCCTTTCCATCCTGCTAGACGCCCTTTGACTTTATCCAGAATGGGTATTAGCGACTCCTTTTTCAGCCTTCCCTTAAAGATCTCGACCCCCAAATAGCGGGTGGGGAAGTTACAAATGGAGATACCAAGCTCTTATGCAATGGCTTGCTTCCTAGAGGCAGGAACAGATCCCAAGAAAAGCTTGCTTTTGTCTAAGTTTATTTTCTGGCCGGAGAAGCTTTGATATTTAGCGAGAAAATTATTGAGATTTTTAACATACCTGATGGAAGCATTAGAAAAGATAAAAACATCATCAGCAAAAAGAATATGTGTAGGGATAATCGCCCCACGAGGACCCGATAGAGCTTTAATGCTGTTATTGGCTAGGAGCTCAGATAAGCCTCTACAAAGAACCTCTTCAGCAATGATAAACAGCATAGGCGAGATTGGATCTCCTTGTCTCAGACCCTTCTCCACACCAAAGAATCCAACAGGGCCACCATTTAACAGAACTGAGATTCTGGCAGAAACAAGGATCTGATGGATCCAAGAGATCCATTTTTCAGAAAATCCAAATCTCCTCAGAACATGAAAAATAAAATTCCAAGAGATGGTGTCGAACGCCTTCTGGATATCAATTTTTAAACCCATACCTCCACCTCTTGTGGATGCAAACATCAATGCAAACATCATGTTTGATTTTGGTGTTATTGCTCTTCATTATTTGTTCAACCATCAAAAGAATGGATGCATAAATTAAATGAGGTGACAAACAATAAGAATAACTCTTTTATAAAGTGATTCTCAGTTCACAGTTCTTTAAAGTGAAAGGTTTGTTAGTGGGCCAATATGATTACTTTAATCATGCAAAATGGGCTTACAAATGGACCCAAAGTGCAAAGATGATATGCATAAACAGAAGGAAGGAATTCCACCTTACCCACTTGGGGAGATAACAGAAATTCTATACTGAGCGACAAAGGAAAGAATTGCTTACTACAAAACCATAAGAATAGAAACCGAAAAAAAAAACTGAAATAAAAAACTAAACCCAATCCAAAAAAAATCCGATAAAACTGAAAATATCGGTAAAAGTGATAAAATTTGTCTTTTCATTATGCCTACCATTTTTATTTTTTTTTGGGTAAGAAGGATTAAAAAAATTAAATTAGAAGACTTAATATATCAATGTCTGATTGCGAGATATTAAAGTTAGTTAAACTGTTCATAGCCTTATGGGCTATACAAATCATGAGAAGGACCATGTCATTGTTAGGCCTGAGTCAAAAAGTTATCAGTGGTGATATGTCAAAAAACAGAGGGTTTATGCTCAAAGGCCACAATGTGGTTTTGCCTTAAAAAAACACAATTTCTTTGTCATTGCTCCAGATTTTTCCGACATCTAGCTCTTTAGTCTTATCTAATTCAATCCAAGATATAATGCTCTTGCACTTGCCTTAGAAGTTTCTCTTGTCAATACATAACCAGTGAATATTATGCTTATTATTGTTGTTGTTATTATAAATGTGGAAAAATGAAACCGAATCGATACCAACCCAACAATGACTGACATGAACTTGTTAGCTAACCCGATAAAAACTCAAAACCATACCATACCAAAACCAAATATTAGTTTGACAATTCAGCTTTGGTTTTGGCTGTGAATACAAAAACAGATTTGGACCAATTAAAATCAGATCGAACAAACGGTTTAACACCCCTATAAGACCTATACCAGAGTTTTCCAGTCTGAGACTTTTTCCAACCCTACTGAGAGGATATCATGGCATCAGGGCTCAACCATCGTGAAACTGAGGAATCTAACTAATCCTATCAGAATCAAAAGACCTTACCCCTCTCATTTGGTTCCATATTAGGCAATTCACCAATTTTATTTTGAATCCTACGAATAAGGAAACAATCTGAAGGTTTTAAAATTCAGGATAGATCTCAATTTATATCAATCCAAATCAGGATTAGATCGTTCAGGATCATATTTGATTAGACATATTTAGTTTTTCTTTTTCTTTTACTCGAAATATCATTTTTCCTTTGAGATTTTATTCCTCAGATCGTACCAGTGAATCGGTATTGGATAATTTACGATTGGATTTGATTACCAATCCAATCCACGTGATTTCAACCAATCCTATTTAAAAAACTTTGTAAGGCATCAATAATAAAAGCATAAGAAAAAAAAAAACAAGTCTTGACAACTTCATTCACCGATCTAAAACATCTCAAGCCAACATCGAACCATGTTCATCAGCAGTTCTACTTCATTTGAAAGATCCAAACACCCAACTGTGATCAAACCTTGTTGACTAGAACTTTTTGCTCCTTTTTTTCCCCAGCCACATCAGTATGTCCCTTCCCTACGTTTTCCCTAAGGCCGTGTTTGGTTGCAAGAGAAATGGGAAGGGAAGGGAAGGAAAGTGAAGGTAAGCGAAGCAATTTTTTTCTCCTTTTGAGTCGTTTCGTTGCAATAGGAGTGAAGTGAAATTAATTTACCATAATTGTTTGGTTGGATGTAAAATTGATGTAAAATTTTAAAAAACTAATAATCCAACCAAACTCCTCAAAAGATTTTTTTTTTGGGGGTGGGGGGGAGTACTTTTCAATCCAAAACCCACCTAGCTCCTCAAAATTTATATTGGTTAAATGAATCACGTCATTCAAGGTCTGTACCAAATCAAACCAAATGTTATCAGATACTATGTTCTATCACTAACCAAAATAAACCATTTCGTTCTATATATCAAATGAATGTAACATAAATAAATATTTAAAATAATATAAAAGATGATCACAAAGAAAACAGTAATAGATCACAAGTGATAATGACTGAAAGGCCTATTCCAAAAGTCTTCTGGTCAAACAAACCCAACAGGTCAGTAATGCTCCATTTGGTTCAAACCCAAAGTCTTTTGGACAAAACAAACCCAATTAAGTCGCGTGAGAGAGAGAGAGAGAGAGAGAGAGAGAGAGAGAGAGAGAGAGAGAGAGAGAGAGAGAGATCGTAGAGTCATGAGCGGGGTGAGAGTCGCGAGAGTGGGAGAGATTGTGAGAGTAGGGGTTTTTTTTTTTTTTTTCCTATTTTGGTGGGGAAATAAAAAAAGGAAAATTTTTATGGTTAGGTGAGATTTTTTTCACATATAAAATATATTTCCCTTACAATCAAACATCTAAATTTTATTTTTCTGGGAAAAAAATTCCACTTTACGTAAAAAATTTGCATTCCCCTTGCAACCAAACAAAGCCTAAATAGTTTGGTTCATGCAGCTAAATAAATATAAACTATTTCCTTCCTCTACTAAGCCTCTGAAGGTGATAATTGATGCTTCCCCAAGGCTTTCTGCTTTTCCCAGTCTGCAATTGTCAAAAATGATGGGAAAATTGGATTAATTTGACTCCAAGGAAAGAAAAAAAAACAGAAAGAAATTGTATTAGTCATAGATGAATTAAATAATGTAAGTTCCATATGCCAAAGAGAGTTTCCTCAAGTTTATTGATGTTATAAGAGATTAAAACCTGAGCATCCATGCAGGTACTAAGAAGTTCCTTCTGCCGAACACATTTACCGTCATTGTTCTGGTTCAGCAAAAAACAATTGAGGAAGGTTACCATCTCCTTCATGCAAGGTTTCCTAGTTCCAAACTTCTTTGGATTTATATACAAACCACCTTGTTTTCGACCCACCTCTCTTAATTAGACCTACAGAATGCAAGCAGAAAGTTGCTGCCTTAACTGATAAATTGGGGCCCAAATTATATTTTAAACAGAGTTTCAAATTTCAGTATATAACTTGGGCAGGAAACAGAAGAATGAAAAACAAATAAAGACATGCCCATGATAGGAAACACAAAATCATAACAAATTCTTTACTCGTTACAATAAAAACCCAATACTACCCTTGTTTCTGTTCATTCATTCATTCTACTTGGTAATTGGTTATGTTCTTCCCTGAGAAAGTTGGAGCTTCCCATTGTTAGGCGACCTTAAAGCATAGAAGGAACCTAAAATGGTTAAGAGACTTGACAATAATCAGAGCTTAGTAACAAGAAAAGAAAGGATTACTCCCCTCCTCAGAATTTAAGCTACTGGATCAACAACAACAAATTTGAGATCAGCAGCTAAAAAAGGATTGTATTACTTTGATGTATCAATAAAGCATGTAGAAAAGGGAAAAGCATTCCCCAATACGCTAAGATATAGTACTGACACTATGAAACCTATTCCTGACGTTCAACAAATGAAAAACTGAATACCCTAGTCAGATCCCAAAATTTATGTATGTAGTACTGGTGATGCAAGACAGGTTTGGGAAATCTAATACATGTCTTCCTTTTCTGTCCCACTGCCTCCTTGCTGTTAATTGATGAATCCCCATCTCTCATCTTATATAGGATCTGCATTAAGACTTCCAATCGATACAACAAATAGTAAAAAAGTAAGATACCTTAGTTGTGTCCATGGTTTTAAGTATCTTTGATACCGATACGATACCCTCCGATACGTATCTTAAATTTAGTCGATCGATATGATACACATCGATACGATACATGAAATTTTTAAAATCCTTTCGTATCAATATATATCCTACAATACATACTGATATGCATCAATACACCACCAATACACATCGATACGACGCAATATGCCTCGATATGACTATGAAAATTATAAAATTGAGGTAAAATATACGTTTCGGTATGTATTGGTACGTATCGATGAGTATTGGTATATATCGATCGGTACATATCGGTATATATTGGCACATATCGGTGAGTATCGATATATATCGGTACGTATCGGTGAGTATCAATACGTATCGGTGAGTATCGGTCTATACCGATACAGTGCGCTATGGTCATATAATGGCCAAGATGGGTAATTTTTCAGAAAAACACGATTTTTTGAAGGGTTTTTGTTCCAAAGTTGCTGTCAGCCATATTTCTAACTAAAGTAGAAATCAAGGTTGAGAACAAGGATTTTACATTTATGGGACAATTACAAACCTTTAATTCTTAGTACGATACCCTCAATTTAGTGTTTATGCATAATACATGTTATCAATAGCTTTTTTAACAAACTCTTTATGCAAAAGTGTTTAAAAAAATGTTTCCTATCCATTTATGTGTGTATCTTTAGCGTATCTTAGTGTATCTCCGATATAATACGATACTCTCCGATACGTATCTTAATTTTGGCCGACCGATACGGTGATCGATACCGATATTTTAATCCTTGGTTGTGTCTTTACAAAAGGACTTATTACATATTGATATCATAAACTAATTCACAAAGGATAAATCAAAACATAATTGTCAAGCTTATACATTTTGTACCCTGGAAGGCCCTACAAAAATTGGCTGGAGTGAAATGTTTCTCAGTGTAGGTGAAAACAACAGACAATAGAAACAGAGGAAAAGGATAAATCAAGATTGGTGTCTTCAAAACAGGGAAAACATAAACAGAAATATTTTAGGGATTCATCATAGAAAAAATAAAAAATAAAGGATATAGTCCCATGGCAAGAAGCCAAAGAAGAGGAAGAGAGCTAAACAGACATAATAGCAGTTATTACTGGACTAGCTTAACAGTAAGCGAAATATCAAAGAAAGGATTCTGAATCCTTTGAGCATAAATACAATGAATGAAAAGACTACAAAACAATCCCCATCTCCTAGATACATTTGGCAAACATGGTGTTCTAATGGTCACTTCCTCCTCATCACATTAGGTTTATATAAACTGTGGTGGATGGAAGTTTATGAATAGGGTTTTGGAGGAAAGGTTGATCCATTGCAAAGTGACAAGACCGGAAGGATTGATCAATTGTGGAAACCATGAACAGTTAATTCTCATGAGCAAATTTGTCCTGTACTCTACTGAATAATTTGGTCCAAAGTGGAAATGGAAGTGAAAGCATTGAATGTTCTTATTGATTTTGAAGGGTCTAAAGAGTAGTCTTTGGGAGGGGCATTTTTGGAGAGACCTGCAAAAGAATAAAATATTTAAGATTTAAAGAGAGACCATGCTAGTGTTCTCTGTAGTTAATTACTTGTTAGACTTGTTAACAATAGTTTGATAAAGAAATTAAAAGAGAGAGAGAGAGAGAGAAGGGGCGTGTGTGTGTTGGGGGGGGGGGGGGATATTGGTTTTGGGTTATAAATTTAAACCTGCATGAATGCATGCACCAACCACCAGAGAAGTGTAGCCGAGGCATAGAAGAAGTGAGATGAAGTTAATGTATCTCAAGGAGTGAAAGCTTGGAAATTGGGAGAGAAACATCATAGCCACTGTCACCATTGCTATGAACCCATATAGTTTCAAGGGTCCATCCGGGTAAATACTTGAGTACACAATCTTGTCCAAACAACAATTTAGGTCAGTGGTTAGTCTTCCATTCATAGAAAAAGAAAGAAAGAGAACAACATCACACATGAATAGATCTATAAATGGGGATACCGCAAAAATGTACATAAAACTCGGCATCAAATGATGTGTATATGCTTTTCCATGTCCTCTCACATCCTGATCATGTGGGCCTCCTTATCGATGAAACTGTTTTCCACATCATGATTGATGTGGCCTGAGAATTTCCTCCCACACTCTTCACATGAGGAACCCTCTCCCATATGCTTTTCTCCGATAAATTGATTTCAATCTATCACCAAAATGTCTAATTACATTATTATTATTATTATTATTTTTTTATCAAAAAGTCAGTATCATTCAATTGTCTATGGAGATGTTGGGAGTTATAGAGGTGTATAGTCCCTCATTAGTCATTTGAGACCTCGGAAGTGTCTTTATATTGTGTTATCTCCTCACCTAATAGCTTAGAAGTGGTACTTTGTGGGCTATCTCACTTTATTTAATCAGACTTATCTTTTTCGTTCTCCAGTTAAATATGTAATATAAAGTAACACGTTTGGCCAATAGTAAAGGTACAATGTTACGACCTGGTGGGGTCAAGCTGTCGAAACAACCTCTCGACATTCTCAAGGTAAGGTTGCATAGTTTTTATCCCCCCAGACTTCGCACATGCAGGAGCCTTGTGCATTTTGTACACTTTTTTTTTTTTTTGTTAGATGTAATATTATCCAACCATTCACATTAACCTCAGCAGATTTTGGGCGGATCAAAATCCTCTGTTTTTCTCATCCCTGTTTTTCCTTGTTTTGCTACCTTCATAACGCGACACGTGGACAACAAGGAGACCAACGGTCAAGATTGGGTGAGGATTATTACATCCGGTGCGTTGGTTTTAAAGTTGTCCACTTGTAGCGTTCTAGATGTAGCAAAACAAGGAAAAATAGGGATGAGAAAAACAGAGGATTATTTTCCATTTTGGGCTGGGTCGGACTGGATTAGATTCTGCTTGGAACTCATTAATTACCTAAAATTTCGAAGTAGCGGTTTTTTAGTTTGGGACCCATAACCTATGGTGTGGACCCTATGTCTATGACTATTCTTTCACGACCATTTCCATAACCATTTGGAATTAAAATTCTAGAGAAAGCAAAAATGGGCTTGATGATTCTAGTTTGGGGCCCATTAACTTTGGCTGTGGACCCCATGTCCATATCCTTTCACGACCTTTTCCATTGTCATTTGGGAATAGAGGCTAAGAAAGAATAGTAGGAGGTTGGCCAATTGGTCTCGACAGTTCCGGCCTGGTCAGTTTCAGTCGGGCTTAGTCCTTGTTAATTTATGGCCCAACATCGTTACTGACCATTTAGGTAATCGGACATCATAGGCTATGATATGGATATGTTTCTATTCAGTTGGTCAAATCCGGATTCATAATCGAGTTCATAGAAATCAGGCTAATTTGGAAAACTTTCAAGATCTACCAGATAAGAAAATGAATTACAAAACAAGTAAGTTAACATACACTTATAATTTTGTAATTCTCGTTCTTATCTAAATAGATCTAGAAAAATTTTCCTATTAAAAATTAATAGAGAAAAAGATTCCCCTATTGATAGTGTGGACTGTGGAGATTCTCATTATGCAATCTTACATAACTAATATTCTCTCTCTTGATTCTCCTCAACAACTTTATGGGTCTCATATTGACAAAATGATTCATTATGGGACATACCTTCACTCCACCCCAACCAGCGATGTTGGTAACCCATGCCCGAATCAATAATAGGAGAAAAGATGAAAAGATCAGTACTACCCAATCGTGCCCCCTATATTCAAACATATGGTTGCGTGAAAAGACCACATTGCATCTAAGTGGATGCCCATGTGAGCTCTCGCATTGGCCCAAGCAGGGTCACACAACCTGGCAACAAACCTCTGCCTTGAATAATAATGTCTTGAAACAAAATGGGGGATATTTTAAACGCACTCAAAATGACAGGAAATGTGATGTGTCACTATCACCTACTCGTACGTGGAGGTGATAGAAGCTTAGAGAAGGAAGAATACCTCAATACATTCTCCGGAAAGCAATATAGTACCAATGGCAACTCCGGTGTTGACAGCTGTTTGGACGATGATTACAAAATAAAACATCCACCCGGAACCTACCATAAAGGTTAAAAGGAAGGGAATTACAAAATTATTTAAAATATTAAAAATCTATCCTTTAAATTCAACTCAATTTTAGTTTCATGACAATTTATTTGTAATGGGGAAAAAAATATGGATTGTAGATCCTGATATGTGTCCTCTCGCATATTAAGATGTGGGGTCTACATTGATATTCTTTCTTATGTTCTTATTTTTATAAACTATATGGACTTTATGTGGATGATATTGTTTTCACAACCATTGGTGCAGCCAGATTTACTATGGCATTGATGTCAAAGGAAACCCTCGCTCTCTATTTCAATTTAGTTATTGGAACTTGGGAGCTAAATGAATCCCCTAACCCTAAGGAAAGCCCTTATGCGATTTCTCAATCTTCCTCCCTACCCCAATATCAAGCAGATTTCTTTTGCATGCCCCACCAATAGTTGTCTCGGGGAAAATATCATCTATATGAGACATTGAGACCCACATATTCAAAGTAAGAATAAGAGAAAGAAAATAATAAAAATTTATGCGAGAGGAAATTGCGTTCTTGCATCGTATGGAAACTTTTCTTTTCTTTTCTAGACATCCAAGCATTGCCATAGTTTTTTCTTCAACGAAAACTTATGTCCCTGTACATAAGTGAGACACACTGAATAAAGTTTAATAATAATTTTTTAGGCATTTTTATTAGGAGAGGTTATCTCATGCCCCATCCTCCATAATGAGAGAAATAATATCATTTACATGGGACCCATATAATTAAAATAGAAAAATACTAAAAAAAATGAGGAATATAAAAAGAAAACAAAAATAATTTAATGACACAATCATTACCAATAATAATTAAATACTTTTCTATTTTAAGTTTGTATTACTCCCTAAACCTCTCTAGTTTTGCCTAATGGACTTCATCTTGAGGCACCGTCACTACTGGTGAGGTGTATATAGTTGTAGATTATTTTTTAGTTTGTATTATTTCTTCTTTCTGTGATATTTTAGCTCTTTAAGTATAGCAATGCAAAAATGAAACTATATAGGGATCAGGAAGTGAGTTCACATAATCTGCAATGAGTGGTGAGTATTGGACGATTAAGAATAAGACATATATTTTAAGGGGCTCTCAATCATCTAATGTTCACTGCACCAATACTATGACTACAGATGATTTTCACAAGTCATAAAGTGAGAACACAAAAATCCTCTGCATAGGTAGTGAGTGGCATTTAAGATTCAACGAGATGAATGCCAACCGTTGGATGTTCACAACCACTCACCACTAACTAACCGAAGTGGATTTGAGCCCGAAGTGGGACCCAGAACCGTACGCAGCATCCTAAAGCAACTGAGTTTACGTAAATGAATAACAGAAAGTGATTCATATCACTGATACTGTGACGTATGCATAGAGAGAGAGAGAAGTTACCGAAGACGTCGGCGGCGAGTTCCCGGAAGCGAAAATGACGGCGACCTTGTTTCTCGCAGTGATCGAGGACCTTTGACATTAGATAATAGGCATAAAAGGTGACGAGTCCTATAACCGTTAAACAGAGGAATCCCACCGCCCATCCCATCCCACTAAATGTGTACGGCAACGCCAATATCGTCGGACCTACTATCGCCGTCGTCAAATGATACCCTGCGTGCCACCACTTCCCTAATAAAAAAACAAATCAAATTAGGTTTTCAACAAAACACCGGCGAAGAAGAAGAAGAAGAAGAAGAAGAATGATCGGAATAACAAATTAAAAAAAAAAAATCACCTTTCGATTCAAGAACAAACTGAACTCCGGCATCATTTTCCCGGCCATTCTCCTCTGGTAAACCTCTGGGTTTTGAAATCTCTTCATCCATTACTAATGTGTGTGAATTCTGGGTTAATTAACTCACACAAATATATACACAGAAGATGCCCTGAGAAGGGTTTCCAAGTGGAAGGCGTTGGAGTGAAGAAGCCAGACACGTTGTGGCTTCTTCTTCTGTCCCCTTCTGGCCTCTCTGCTCTTTCAGACCTTCTCCTTTGAATTGAGAGCTTCTTCGAGAGCCCAGAGACTCCAGACTCCACAGAGAGGGTTATGGTGGTCCTCTCTGTTTTGCCCTTTATTTAATGAAAACCAATAAAAACGGCAATGATAGACCAAGATCCAGAATGGATCAATCTTGTTGGAAGTTATTGCCCAAGAAAAGGAAAAGGTTACTTCCGGATTAGGGATGATAAATAAAATAGAAATCAGATAAAATTGTATATCGAAATGATTTTCTAGCATCACGGAAGGATCGGAATCAAATCACATTCTTAAGTCAACAATTTTTTTTTTGAGAGGTAGATCTATTGGGATCAAAGAAACTAGGGGACAAAAAATATATTTTTTTAATTAATAAATTAAATTAAATTGAAAAAGAATTATGAATGTCTCGTTATATTGACATCATCATGAAATCATGTATTTATCGAGGAGAAAAAAAGAGAATTCCGCATGTTTAATGAGGAGAAAGACGTTGACATTGATCATATGTACGTCCTAATATTAAAATGATGAGGGTTTTCTATGCATGCGGCATGTAGAGGATCATCTAATGATATGTGGCAAATTGGTATCGTGTTGAATTTGAGGGGAGATAAAAAAAACTTATATCAAATGTTTGAACAGACTGGGATCTTCTCATGTGACCTCCTTAGACTCCGTGCCTGAGCGTTTTTTGTCACTGTATGTGTCAAACACCCTGTTGCATCATACAGGAATTCAATCTTGTTTGAGCCCACTCCAAACCAATTTTTTTTTTTTTTAATATTTCTTTTTAAACATTTAGGTTGAGGGTCAAACATTTAGGTGGAATTTTAAGTTAATTCAAATGGAAATGGAGAAACTTTATTGAAATATTTAAAGAGGGATAATTTGGGTATTTCAAATACAAGAAAATAAAGAGAGGTGAAGGTTTAATTGGGGGAATGAAGAAAAAAATATATTTTCAAAGAGTTAGGCTACGTTTGGTAACATTTGTGTTCTAGAAACGACGTTTCGTGTCAAAAACAGAAACTGAAGTTTCAGTGTCAAAATGTCATTTTTTTTTTTGAATGAAACTAGAACGATGGAATTGTCTTTTGTCATTCCTTCAATTCTTGTTTCTATCATTTTTTTTTTTCAGTT
>NC_056570.1:2522145-2522241 GCF_013358625.1 Macadamia integrifolia | reverse complement strand
TCTTTTCATTATGCCTACCATTTTTTTTTTTTTTTTTGGGGTAAGAAGGATTAAAAAATTAAATTGGAAGACTTAATATATCAATGTCTGATTGCG
>NC_056570.1:2511204-2522125 GCF_013358625.1 Macadamia integrifolia | reverse complement strand
AAGAGAGGTTTTGTATGGAAAGGGTTGGAGATATTACTCTCATAGCTCGTCGGAGATGACAGGTTCACATATGCAGTCCCCGGAGAAACGATCTTTGATTGTTAAGGCCCTTTTCCACTAATGGGTAATACGGTTGTTGCTGTTTAAACTAACAGCATACTCATATGGTCACACCGTCAATGCTAGGGGAGGGGGCATAATTCATTCAAACCCTTGGATCCACGTGTAATTTTAGCAAACTACAAGGGAGGGGGCATAATTTTCCCCAAAAAAAAAAATTTTGATCTAAAAAATGGGAAAATGGATCAATAGATGAGGTAACAATTAGGAGTTACAGTGCCAGAATCCTTTCCACCTTCATGCTTGGTTCAGTACCCATTTCAATAGAGTTGCCTTGGACTAGGTAGTTCAATCAGCTTCTAACTCAACTTGGCATCTCATCATCCCTGTTTCATAGACCACCAATACAACAAAGAAAGCAAAACCACATCTAATCAATCAACAAAGGTTTCCTGCAAACTGTGAAAACCAACCAGGTTCCTCAAACCACATGGAACCATGTTCCTCAGCAAACTAAAAGACTTAAGTACAGAGATAAGTTATTTCTACCCCTAAAGAAAAAAAAAAAATAGAGATAATATATAAACGTCATACAATAACACAAATAAATCCCAATGCCAAGAAGATTTCCCTCCATCCCTCATTCATTCTGCCACCTCCTCATAGTCAGTCCAGACTAATATCTTCCCATCCTTGGTTCTTGAGCGATTTGTAATCCAATCTTTCCAGTATACGTTTGATCTCTGACTCCTATGCACATCCTGTGATTCCAAAATCCATAGAGGCAACAAGAAAGTTTAATTATAAAATAATACAGATCCCCAACTAGCCATCACAATAATAACTAGTTTACCCATATTTGAAAACCTTGATGATCCAATAAGGACATTACATTCAACTGTATAAGAACCATTTGAATTCCCACTTGTAAAAGATTTAACTCGACAGAACATTTAGATACTAACTGAAGAACAATAACGATGTTGGGAGAAGGGCAATAAAACAATGATCTGTTATACATCATCCATATGAAGTAGAAAATAATAGCCATTACCGACTCAAGATATTTGCAATCAACTTTTGGAAGACCAAAATCTGAGATAATAGTTTGAAAATATGAAGAAATGAAGGAGCAAGAGTAAACTCAGTATGCAACCCTAAGGATCTTTTAGTAAACTCATAGGAAAGAATCAATTGTAAAAAATCAGTCTCAGTTTCTATATGGAAAAAGGACACAATTGAGGAAATGGTCTAGATTGATCATGTATGTCCATGCTCCGATACACTTGATCGATACATACCCTTAATGAACATTGAACACATGGGATGATCTAGATCCTTGGCTTCTCAAGCTTTCTCGATTATGAATTTTATGTGTTAGAATAATACTTAAATGAAGCAGTTTTATCTCTAGTTCAGATTATATCTTCTATATTTTGTGACGTAAAATGAAAATAGGCCAAAAATTAATATTACGAAATCCATATTATAACTCATGGAGAATGAAACTTCTCTTTTCCCTTATGAGAAAAGGTGAGTGACAAGCTTAGCTGTGAATCTAGCTTCAGACATAATTTGAAGAAGTTGCAAAGAAGTCAATTTTCCTAATTTTTAATTTGTCTATTTTTTTTCTTTCTGACATATGAAGGAAGTAAATATTCCCATCCCTTGTAGTCATAGTCCATCTTTCCATATTGGGCATTGGATATTTGGATTGTTTCAATACCATTCAATCAGTTAAAAAAAAAAATTCAACATCTAGATCCAACTATGGAGGTTCCCATCCAATCACTGGGTCTTTCAGGAAAATAATTGGTGGTTCAAATGGCTTCACCATGGTCGGGATGCGTAGGCCAACATCTTTTAAAATCCTAATTATTGTTGTATTAATTTTTTTTTTTTACAAGTATAATAAAGAATTGAGAAGAACAATGGAAAGCAGAAAATTCATTACAAGTAAGAAGTGATAGAAAAGTTAATTCCAATAAGCAATCAAATATGTTAAAAACCTAGATTTAAAAAAAAAAAATAATGAATAAAAACAATGGTGGTAACATTCAGAAATGGCAAACCTACCTATGCTAATAATAATAAACCAGAAATTGAAAATGTAAAAGATTGAAGCACTTACATACATTGTCATTCAAACAATCTCGTCAGACCCAATTTCTTTAATTTCATCATCATCATCATCGTCGTCTTCTTCATCTTCCTCTGCAGCACAAGTAGCAGCAACAACAGCAAGGGAAACATCACTATTGCCAACCTTTCTATCAACGACAACGGCGTTTGATACGTTAGGTGCCTCAACTTCTGAATAAATACAATCAGGAGCCGCAACTACAAGAGAAGAATTAGAGTGGACAACATCATTTGCTTGACTTTCAGGTTCAAATTTCTCAGCTGGCCATGACCATTCGATTGTGTTCTTTAATTGCTCAAGTTTACAAAAGAACTTGAAGGCTTTTTTCACTCTTTCTTCACCTATTTCAGTTGGATCATCTACATCGATCTCCTTCAGTATGGCCCGTGGGAGGCCAAAGAGGAAAAAATAGAGCATCTCTGCAAAACACTTTTCTAAGAAATCAAATACATCTTTATCCGGATCAGACTGCTTCAGCTCTTGTAGTAAGAATTCAAAAATGATTAGAAATTCAGTTCCAACCAGAGTCTCGTGCTTTTTAGCCAATGACAAACCATATGTTAGTTGCCAAACAGAATTGGATTGTTTTATAACTTCATAGGCATCCCTAAGGGCATGATGTAGCTGATCTAACTCGGAATATTCCTTGGATTCCTTCTTGAATACAAGTGAGTTGATCTTAGTTCGGAACCAATGGTGGGGATTCTCCCATTGTACCCATACATCCTTTGCTGCTGTCCATCTTGTTTTATCGTGCACGCTGGGAGTATCAGTGGTCCTCTGGTCGATGTAATAAATCATTTCAAATGACTCGTTTAAGATCTGCAATATAGATTCCCTACTACGACGGGAGTATCAGGCTCTCTTTGGCCTCTAAACGCTATAGTAGATGACCACATGAACAAAAGCAATAATAAGGTGCAGACCAAGATAATAATGTGTTCTACTGTAAAAGCATAGATCACACCCGTGCCCATTTGTACACACACGTTAACAACCATAGTAATCACCGTCACGCTCAATGCTGCCATATTGCCAAAGCGTTCGGATGTGCCCATAGTTCCCAACGAGGGCATATAAAACCCGAGTGAGGTGCACAACAATGCTGTGCCCGTGAGCTTGGAGAGTTGATCCTCAGCTCTAGGCATGGATGTGGTCAGATCAAGTGGGATTTTTGTAGCTACTGCCAGTACCGTCAGAGTGAATGAGTTCAAAGGAAACAATTTACAAGGCAGAAATGGTTTCTTTCTAATGAATCCATATACCAAATCAAAAGTCATACAAAAGAAGCATACCAGTGTTGCACCTGCGATGTAAAGGCCAATCAAAGGCACAGGTGAAGCATACAATGTTGTATCCAGTTGTCCATTGATACACCCTCCTCTGCCCATGTTATTGTTGTTGCTGCTTCTTCTTCTTCCTCCTCAATTGAAAATGTGAAGTGAAAATTTTGAAGCAATAATCTTTTCTTTTATAGTTTATGTTCAAGTTGAGAAACCTTTACGTTAGCTTCGATTCTAAACTTTTATAATGAAAATTTAACTTCCATGCATGATTCTTTTCTTCAGCCGCTACGGACCTAGAAATGTCAATCTTTCCTTCAGGCCCTTTGGACCTAGAAATGGAAATCATAACCTCATATCATTTTACATTTTTACCACTCCATTACAAATAGAAGTTGATCAGGTGAACGTTAAAGACGTAATTTTCATTTACTGCACTATAGGATAAGAGGGTTTAAATCTCAAATCTCGCTTGCACATTTCAATTTATTTATTTTTTCCCCCCACAAAACCCTAAACTTGTCACTTTCGCACAAATTTTAACCCTGGCGTTTCAGGCAGAGCACTTCTCCTAGCTAGAGATGTCAAAAAAAGTGAGAAACAAAAAGAATGACTCTTTTTTGGTTTGATTTTGGTGTTATTGCTTTTCATTATTTGTTCAACCATCAAAAGAATAGATGCATAAATTAAATGAGGTGATAAATGAAAAGAATGACTCTTTTATAAAGTGATTCTCAGTTCACAGTTCTTTAAAGTGAAAGCCAAAGTGCAAAGGTGATATGCTTATACACCATCGAAAGGAAGGAATTCCACCTTTTTTTTCTCTTCTATTTTTAACTTTTAACTTTTTTTATTTTTTTAAATAATATAAGAGTATCACCTTACCCATTTGGGGAAAGAAACAAAAATTCTATAATAGCCGACAAAGGGAAGAATAGAAACCCAAAAATTACCCATTGGGGAGAGAAGCAGAAATTCTATACTTACCAACAAAGGAAAGAATAGAAACCCAAAAAAACTGAAATAAAAAACCAAAACCCTATCCACATCAAATCCAATAAAACTGTACCGGTAAAAGTGATAAAATTGTATTTTCATTACGCCTTTTTTTTCTTGGTATGTAGGATAAAAAGATTAAATAAAAAGACTTAATATATCATTGTTCCATTGGGAGATATTAAAGTTAGCTAAACTGTTCATAGCCTTATGGGATCTATAAATCATGAGAATGACCACGTCATTGTTAGGCCTGAGTCAAAAAGTGATTAGTGATGATATGTCCAAAAATAGAAGGGTCATGCTTGAAGGCCACAATGGCACAATGTGGTTCTACCTTAAAAAAAAAAGTAAAAATAATAATAATAAATAAATAAATAAATAAATCATTTTCTTTGTCATTGCTCCAGATATCTCCAACATCCCAGTTCTTCAATCTTACCTGCTTCAGTCCAAGATATAGTGCCTTTGCACTTGCCTCAAAAGTTTCTCATGTCAATACATAACCAGTGGACATTGTGCCTATTATTGTTGTTGTTATTATATACTCTTATTTTGCACATTTCAATTTATTTATTTTGTCCCCCCACAAAACCCTAAACTTGTCACTTTCGCACAAATTTTAACCCTGGCGTTTCAGGCAAAGCACTTCTCCTAGCTAGAGATGTCAAAAGAAGTGACAAACAAAAAGAATGACTCTTTTTTGGTTTGATTTTGGTGTTATTGCTCTTCATTATTTGTTCAACCATCAAAAGAATAGATGCATAAATTAAATGAGGTGACAAACAATAAGAATAACTCTTTTATAAAGTGATTCTCAGTTCACAGTTCTTTAAAGTGAAAGGTTTGTTAGTGGGCCAATATGATTACTTTAATCATGCGAAATGGGCTTACAAATGGACCCAAAGTGCAAAGATGATATGCATAAACAGAAGGAAGGAATTCCACCTTACCCACTTGGGGAGATAACAGAAATTCTATACTGAGCGACAAAGGAAAGAATTGCTTACTACAAAACCATAAGAATAGAAACCGAAAAAAAAAACTGAAATAAAAAACTAAACCCAATCCAAAAAAAATCCGATAAAACTGAAAATATCGGTAAAAGTGATAAAATTTGTCTTTTCATTATGCCTACCATTTTTTTTTTTTTTGGGTAAGAAGGATTAAAAAAATTAAATTAGAAGACTTAATATATCAATGTCTGATTGCGAGATATTAAAGTTAGTTAAACTGTTCATAGCCTTATGGGCTATACAAATCATGAGAAGGACCACGTCATTGTTAGGCCTGAGTCAAAAAGTTATCAGTGGTGATATGTCAAAAAACAGAGGGTTTATGCTCAAAGGCCACAATGTGGTTTTGCCTTAAAAAAACACAATTTCTTTGTCATTGCTCCAGATTTTTCCAACATCTAGCTCTTTAGTCTTATCTAATTCAATCCAAGATATAATGCTCTTGCACTTGCCTCAGAAGTTTCTCTTGTCAATACATAACCAGCGAATATTATGCTTATTATTGTTGTTGTTATTATAAATGTGGAAAAATGAAACCGAATCGATACCAACCCAACAATGACTGACATGAACTTGTTAGCTAACCCGATAAAAACTCAAAACCATACCATACCAAAACCAAATATTAGTTTGACAATTCAGCTTTGGTTTTGGCTGTGAATACAAAAACAGATTTGGACCAATTAAAATCAGATCGAACCGACGGTTTAACACCCCTATAAGACCTATACCAGAGTTTTCCAGTCTGAGACTTTTTCCAACCCTACTGAGAGGATATCATGGCATCAGGGCTCAACCATCGTGAAACTGAGGAATCTAACTAATCCTATCAGAATCAAAAGACCTTACCCCTCTCATTTGGTTCCATATTAGGCAATTCACCAATTTTATTTTGAATCCTACGAATAAGGAAACAATCTGAAGGTTTTAAAATTCAGGATAGATCTCAATTTATATCAATCCAAATCAGGATTAGATCGTTCAGGATCATATTTGATTAGACATATTTAGTTTTTCTTTTTCTTTTACTCGAAATATCATTTTTCCTTTGAGATTTTATTCCTCAGATCGTACCAGTGAATCGGTATTGGATAATTTACGATTGGATTTGATTACCAATCCAATCCACGCGATTTCAACCAATCCTATTTAAAAAACTTTGTAAGGCATCAATAATAAAAGCATAAGAAAAAAAAAAAAAGTCTTGACAACTTCATTCACCGATCTAAAACATCTCAAGCCAACATCGAACCATGTTCATCAACAGTTCTACTTCATTTGAAAGATCCAAACACCCAACTGTGATCAAACCTTGTTGACTAGAACTTTTTGCTCCTTTTTTTCCCCCAGCCACATCAGTATGTCCCTTCCCTACGTTTTCCCTAAGGCTGTGTTTGGTTGCAAGAGAAATGGGAAGGGAAGGGAAGGGAAGTGAAGGTAAGCGAAGCAATTTTTTTCTCCTTTTGAGTCGTTTGGTTGCAATAGGAGTGAAGTGAAATTAATTTACCATAGTTGTTTGGTTGGATGTAAAATTGATGTAAAATTTTAAAAAACTAATAATCCAACCAAACTCCTCAAAAGATTTTTTTTTTTGGGGTGGGGGGGAGTACTTTTCAATCCAGAACCCACCTAGCTCCTCAAAATTTATATTGGTTAAGTGAATCAGGTCATTCAAGGTCTGTACCAAATCAAACCAAATGTCATCAGATACTATGTTCTATCACTAATCAAAATAAACCATTTCGTTCTATATATCAAATGAATGTAACATAAATAAATATTTAAAATAATATAAAAGATGATCACAAAGAAAACAGTAATAGATCACAAGTGATAATGACTGAAAGGCCCATTCCAAAAGTCTTCTGGTCAAACAAACCCAACAGGTCAGTAATGCTCCATTTGGCTCAAACCCAAAGTCTTTTGGACAAAACAAACCCAATTGAGTCGCGTGAGAGAGAGAGAGAGAGAGAGAGATCGTAGAGTCATAAGCGGGGTGAGAGTCGCGAGAGTGGGAGAGATTGTGAGAGTAGGGTTTTTTTTTTTTTTCCTATTTTGGTGGGGAAATAAAAAAAAGGAAAATTTTTATGGTCAGGTGAAATTTTTTTCACATATAAAATATATTTTCCTTGCAATTAAACATCTAAATTTATTTTTTCTGGGAAAAAAATTCCACTTTACATAAAAAATTTGCATTCCCCTTACAACCAAACAAAGCCTAAATAGTTTGGTTCATGCAGCTAAATAAATATAAACTATTTCCTTCCTCTACTAAGCCTCTGAAGGTGATAATTGATGCTTCCTCAAGGCTTTCTGCTTTTCCCAGTCTGCAATTGTCAAAAATGATGGAAAATTGGATTAATTTGACTCCAAGGAAAGAAAAAAAAAGAAAGAAATTGTATTAGTCATAGATGAATTAAATAATGTAAGTTCCATATGCCAAAGAGGGGTTGAAATCGTCTGCAATTCCGATCTCGTACAATTCCGTGCAATACCACCTTCAGGGGGTGACACGTGTATTGATACCAATACAATGGTCCAGATCTGATACAACTAATAAAACATTAAATCAGTGAACAAGAATTTAAATCAGATCTGAACCATTGCATTGGTATCAATACACGTGTCACCCCCTGAAGGTGGTATTGCACGGAATTGTACGAGATCGGAATTGCAGACGATTTTTTTCCGCCAAAGAGAGTTTCCTCAAGTTTATTGATGTTATAAGAGATTAAAACCTGAGCTTCCATGCAGGTACTAAGAAGTTCCTTCTGCCGAACACATTTACCGTCATTGTTCTGGTTCAGCAACAAACAATTGAGGAAGGTTACCATCTCCTTCATGCAAGGTTTCCTAGTTCCAAACTTCTTTGGATTTATATAAAAACCACCTTGTTTTCGACCCATCTCTCTTAGACCTACAGAATGCAAGCAGAAAGTTGCTGCCTTAACTGATAAATTGGGGCCCAAATTATATTTTAAACAGAGTTTCAAATTTCAGTATATAACTTGGGCAGGAAACAGAAGAATGAAAAACAAATAAAGACATGCCCATGATAGGAAACACAAAATCATAACAAATTCTTTACTCGTTACAATAAAAACCCAATACTACCCTTGTTTCTGTTCATTCATTCATTCTACTTGGTAATTGGTTATGTTCTTCCCTGAGAAAGTTGGAGCTTCCCATTGTTAGGCGACCTTAAAGCATAGAAGGAACCTAAAATGGTTAAGAGACTTGACAATAATCAGAGCTTAGTAACAAGAAAAGAAAGGATTACTCCCCTCCTCAGAATTTAAGCTACTGGATCAACAACAACAAATTTGAGATCAGCAGCTAAAAAAGGATTGTATTACTTTGATGTACCAATAAAGCATGTAGAAAAGGGAAAAGCATTCCCCAATACGCTAAGATATACTACTGACACTATGAAACCTATTCCTGACGTTCAACAAATGAAAAACTGAATACCCTAGTCAGATCCCAAAATTTATGTATGTAGTACTGGTGATGCAAGACAGGTTTGGGAAATCTAATACATGTCTTCCTTTGCTGTCCCACTGCCTCCTTGCTGTTAATTGATGAATCCCCATCTCTCATTTTATATAGGATCTGCATTAAGACTTTCAATCGATACAACAAATAGTAAAAAAGTAAGATACCTTAGTTGTGTCCATGGTTTTAAGTATCTTCGATACCGATACGATACCCTCCGATACGTATCTTAAATTTAGTCGATCGATACGATACACATCGATAAGATACATGAAATTTTTAAAATCCTTTCGTATCGATATATATCCTACAATACATACTGATATGCATCAATACACCACCAATACACATCGATACGATACAATATGCCTCGATACGACTATGAAAATTATAAAATTGAGGTAAAATATACGTTTCGGTATGTATTGGTACGTATCGATGAGTATTGGTATATATCGATCGGTACATATCGGTATATATTGGCACATATCGGTGAGTATCGATATATATCGGTACGTATCGGTGAGTATCGGTATATACCGATACAGTGCGCTATGGTCATATAATGGCCAAGATGGGTAATTTTTCAGAAAAACATGATTTTTTGAAGGGTTTTTGTTCCAAAGTTGCTGTCAGCCATATTTCTCTCTAACTAAAGTAGAAATCAAGGTTGAGAACAAGGATTTTACATTTATGGGACAACTACAAACCTTTAATTCTTAGTACGATACCCTCAATTTAGTGTTTATGCATAATACATGTTATCAATAGCTTTTTTAACAAACTCTTTATGCAAAAGTATTTAAAAAAATGTTTCCTATCCATTTATGTGTGTATCTTTAGCGTATCTTAGTGTATCTCCGATATAATACGATACTCTCCGATACGTATCTTAATTTTGGCCGACCGATACGGTGACCGATACCGATATTTTAATCCTTGGTTCACAAAGGATAAATCAAAACATAATTGTCAGGCTTATGCATTTTGTACCCTGGAAGGCCCTACAAAAATTGGCTGGAGTGAAATGTTTCTCAGTGCAGGTGAAAACAACAGACAATAGAAACAGAGGAAAAGGATAAATCAAGATTGGTGTCTTCAAAACAGGGAAAACATAAACAGAAATATTTTAGGGATTCATCATAGAAAAAATAAAAAATAAAGGATATACTCCCATGGCAAGAAGCCAAAGAAGAGGAAGAGAGCTAAACAGACATAATAGCAGTTATTACTGGACTAGCTTAACAGTAAGCGAAAGATCAAAGAAAGGATTCTGAATCCTTTGAGCATAAATACAATGAATGAAAAGACTACAAAACAATCCCCATCTCCTAGATACATTTGGCAAACATGGGGTTCTAATGGTCACTTCTTCCTCATCACAGTAGGTTTATATAAACTGTGGTGGATGGAAGTTTATGAATAGGGTTTTGGAGGAAAGGTTGATCCATTGCAAAGTGACAAGACCGGAAGGATTGATCAATTGTGGAAACCATGAACAGTTAATTCTCATGAGCAAATTTGTCCTGTACTCTGCTGAATAATTTGGTCCAAAGTATTCTTTTCTATATGATTGAACTATATGGGCAGGCTATAGCTGATTAACTTTTTCCCTTGCAAAATCATACTGTTCTAACATGAACATAGTATAAGTTAAACAGGTAGAGTATTGTATATGGCGAAGTGTTGGGATTCTCCTCCTTTATCCATTGTTCAAGTTAAGCACAGTAACTCCAGATTTCTACGTGCTTAATGCTTTGCTCTGCTGCACTATGAGACCTTGCTCAATTCATTTTCCCTTCTACCTCCTCTGACCATTAACAGAAGTTAAGATGTTCATGGCATGATCCTGCAATAGTAACAATGCCTATCCTGCTTGAGAAAAAACAACCTTGATAGTTGACTGGCATGTATTTTAAAATTCGTAA
>NC_056570.1:2510961-2511184 GCF_013358625.1 Macadamia integrifolia | reverse complement strand
CCACCCCCGGGTAGCTGGAAAATTTTTTCCCTGGTTCTTCTTCCAACCCTGATTCAAAATTTCTGGTTCTATTGAAACTCCCCCCCAATTAGTTATCATCGTTCTTCATATTCAAATTACCTTGCTTTTCAACTACTTCTGGAAGTTGAATACTCAAATTACCTTGCTTTTCAACTACTCCTGGAAGTTGAATACCAAAACCTTGTTGAGACCCCCCCCCCCC
>NC_056570.1:2491147-2510881 GCF_013358625.1 Macadamia integrifolia | reverse complement strand
TTTTTTTGGGTAGAACTCTATCCATTATGTTAACAGGAAGGAATTGTTCTCTGCACATGAAATTCACCACTTCAGAATGAAATTTGAATTGAAAATGGAACAGAGCAGAGATTTCTCTGTAGATTTCGAATGCAATTTGTTTGAATTGGAAAATGTCAGTCATTCTCTTGAAATCCCAATTACACTGGCCTCTACCATTTTGAACACAAAAATAATCTTGCGTTAATGCATGAGATAGGCCCCACCAGTAAGGCTTGTGCAGCTGTTCAACAGAACTACTTGAACACGAACAAAACTCTAGGTGTTCATGGCTTAGGGGTTGTTAGCTATCATCGCCATGGATTTGTTGTATTCTTCCATTTCTTTTTTGTAAGCCTCCCTTGCTTCTGCTGCTTTAACATTCCAGAGCTGTTTATCCTCATCATTCAGCTCCTGTGTCACACAATCCACATTAGTCAATGAAAATGCAGAACTGGAAAGAAACCATATCCATATCCTCCCTGACTATACCTTCCATTTTACTGAAATCAAAGCATTAAGGGTGGAGTAGCTGATGCCTGGTCTTTCTTGCAAAAGTTCCTTCCTCATCTCTTTGCTGCAAAAACCACAAAGTAAGAACACCCTCAGATGAAACTTCCAATTTAACTAGACCTCTGTCAAATTTTAAAACAGGTACCTGAAAAGAAAGAATGAAGAAGCTGGCTTCTTTGGCCTTTTGGGGTCTGAATTCTGCTTCTTCTTCTTCAGGCGGTTCTCTTTTGTTTTCTGTTAGTAAAGGACAAAAAAATTGATTAGCTCAAATCTTCAAGAACAAACTTTCACAGGCCACAATTGATTAAAATTAAAGTTTTACCTTGATTATATTTTCTGCCTTCTCTTTCTTTTTGAGCAATTGCAAGGCCTCCTGTTTCTGAATCTTCATCTGCTCCTCCTCTTCCTTGTGAATGATTGCAGCTTCCTCTTCCTTTTTCTGTTTGTACATCTCCATTTCCCTCAGATACTTTTCCTTCTTCTGTTTTGCCATCTGCCAGGTTCATAATTTTTTAAATATGTCATCTAACAATGATAAGAAACAGGTTAAAACAATTCATGGAAAAACGGATCTCAAGGGCTGGCAATGAAATGAACCTCTTCATATGGTCCACGCTGTTCTTCTGTCATGTTTTTCCATTCCTCTCCCGCAAGCTTGGCAATCTGCCAAACATTAACAACGGCATTAAGGCCAGTGAAGGAAAACCCCAGAAAAAAATGAATCTCACAAGATGATAATGGGTTAGTCAAATACCTCCAAAATATTAGTACTCTCTTGAAGCAGGGTAGCTCGTCGATCCTTAGAGAACAGGAAGAAAGCTGATAGAGGATGCTTTGGCTTAAGAGGGTCCTTTTCTTTCCTGCTAATGGGTCAGAAAGGAAAATGTAAGCAAATCACAAAGGGAAGAGCAAAGAAAAGGAGATACTGATCAAAGAAAAGGAGATACCAGAGAGGGAAGAGCAAAGAAAAGGAGGGGGGGGTCATTGATATCTATCAGGGTTTTACCTCGTCTTCTTGCCCTCTTTTTCTACTCCCTGTTGAACACAGTTGGAATGTGTTTAGTCTTTTAGAAGCAATCACAAATGCTGTATAGAACAATCGAGATTTGGCACACCCTAACCTGTTTGAACTGGAGATACTGATCAAGCAACTCCATTGCTGTCTTCTGCTTCTGTTCTTCCTCAAGAAGCTTCATTGCTTCATTTTCACGCTTCTCTTTTCCAATGATCTGCAGGTACGCTTCTTTGTCAGCTTGGTTTTTTTCCTCAAAGGGCTTCTTCTCTTCTGGGCTGAGGTTCTTCCATTTCGATCCCAATATGTTTGAGATTTCTTTGAACTCTGCATCTGGGTTTTCTTTCTTTACCTAGATCAACATACCCAGAGATAATTTCAGGATAAATCAAGCAGGAAATTGGTAAATATGTGAAGCTATTAATTTCTTCCCCTTGTTTACCTCGTTCCATTGGTCTTTGCACCACAGGATATAAGCTGGAGATGGCTTTTTGATGTCAGCGCCGGCCTTCTTCTTTTTCTTCACGTTCTTTTCTTGCTCCTTTTCCCTCAAAGATTGAACAGGGGCAAAGCTCTACAGAAAGTAAACAGAAAGAGGAGTAAGGATCAAATCAGAGTTCATGATCAAGAGGAAATTGAAAACTAACCCTAAAATTAAGAATGGCGATGAACAGTACGTACCACGGTGGGTTTAAACTCCTTCAATTTCTGCAGCTTCTTCAGCTCCAACTGCATCTTCTCCTGCTGCTTGCCACGGGTTTCAAGTTCTTCCTCTTTCTGCTTCAACATTTCGTCCCTGACCTTCAAGAGCTCTTCAGTCTTCTCCTTCTCAAGGCGCATCTGCTCAAGCTTTTCTTGAATTTCTTGCAACTCCTTCTCAAATGATTGCTTGGATTCTTTGCCCTTCTTGGTTTGCTTGCGCGTCCGAGGCTGAGAAAGGTGTGCACTGTTCTCCTTGCCATCTTCATCTCCGACTAATGGCAAAGGAGAAGGAGAGGGTTGAGAAATCTTTCCGGCCAAGATGTTGGTCTCATTAGGCGTCTGGTTTTTTGGCTTCAAAGCCCTTCTACTCCTTCCTTTCTTTTCATGAACTGGGATGAGATCTACGGTCATCTTGGCCAACGTATCTGCCATTGTTGCTATAAGAGATGGAGAGAGAGCGCGCGGGGTGGGAGAGAGTGCAGGAGAGAAATGAAATGAAATGAAAAGAGGAACAGGCCATACTTTATAGAGAGAAACGGACACTTTAACGGTTATAATTTTCAAATTCGAAATGACTGGGAATTTGACCGTTATTTGTAAATGGTCCAAGTTTGAAATTTGAATCCACTTTTAACACCAGTTTCCACAGTTGAGAGATCGTTATGTGACAGGCTCAGGTAGGGGTGTCAATATCCAAACCGGACCGGTTAAACTGGATCGGACCGGACCGAACCTATTAAGCCCGATCCAAACTGAACCGGTGGCTTATTGGGCCGGTTTTGGTTTGTATTTTGAATTGAATCTGGTCTCGGTTCGGTTCGGGTTAGACAATTGGGCCACCGGAAACACCAGAAATGTGCATCGAAATCGGAACCGATTCAAACTGACCCGAGATAAAACCGAGCTTAAAAGTTAAAACTCACTGACGGACAAACCTAAGTGGGCCAACAGGCCCAATACTCAAGTGGGCGAAGCCCAAGTGTCCAACCGAATAAAACTGTGTTATTCAAGTGGGCCAACATGCCCTTTGTCACTTAATGAATAAAACTGTGTTATTCATGCTTGTAATGGCTCCATACCGGTTTAAAAAACCGATCCAAACTGAAATGAACCTGATAAATCCAAACCGGTACCAACCTGAACCCAAACCGCATCGAAACTGACACCCGATCGAAACCGATAAATCCTTAATGGGGCGGTTTCGGTTAGTTCCAAAGTCACATTGAAACCAGTGGAACCGACCGAAACCGCACCAACCAGGACCGTTGACACCCCTAGGCTCAGGGTTTCAAAACAGAAAATGGGGTGTCCGAAAGGATTGATATCGTCAGTAGCGTTACAGGGCATCAGTAGCGTTACAGGGCGTGTAGCACACATCTAACGATAAGGAATGTTTGAGCTACGGTTGAGCGCCTTAGGGGGTGTTTGGTTCAGTAAATCAAATGGTGTATGTATCGGATATGAATGTCTTCTGAATTATGTTTTTTTCTGAAAAATCGTTTGGTTGCCCTGAGGCTAGTACATGTTTCTCGCTGGTTGAGATATTGGCTTTCATAGAGAACTTCTTTCCTCTTTCTCCTTTTATACTAGGTGATAAAAATGTTGTTCAAATCTGAGTTTAAGTGTTGAGGTAAACTCAGATTTGAAACGCATCCTTTGTAATATGGTCATTCATGGGAAGTATGGCTCACTTATGAGGGTCATCCTAGTGGAACCAAACAACTCCAAAAATTAAGAATTATCATTCTAAAGAATGTCATCCCAAAGATTTACCGAACCAAACACCCCCTTAAAGGAGCCCAATCCATATCCGAATAGGGTTCGGGTTTAGTTGTTTCTCATCTGATTCCGAAGTTGATTTGCTTTAAGAAAAGAAGATATCAATGAATTTCTATGAAATGGTTGTTGGGGTACGGTCTTGTATTTCGTTGCAGTTTAACCAAGGGAATAAGGTGATCCCGCTTGCCGGTAAATAGGCCGTGGGGGTTGCAAGGGGCCCTCCTGAGCAGGGGTGTAGAGAAGCCCCACTCAAATTTTTTATTTGATGATAGTTTTGTACTTTTCGGTATTAGGGTTTTTTTCGCTATATATTTGTGGCAAGAGTAATTTTCTCTGTAAGCAATTCTGAGAGGTGTGAGGACAAACACTATAACCATATTCTCCATTGAAAGTGAAATAGAATCTCATCTCACCGAGGATGTAGGCAATTTTATCAAACCTCGTAAACCTATGTGCATTGTTTGTTCTTGTTTTTTTCATTACTTCTGCATCTTTTTCAGAGTTGCATTTCTATAATGGTTTCACGGGATTCAACCAATTATCTTGATTGTGGGATATCCAGGCAACAGAAATGTAAAAGAGAAGATTAGTAGCTTGCTTACTCTCAAATCGGCCAGAATCAGTCAGAAATTGGCAAGATTTCACCTAAGCCATAGAAACCCTTTTATGGATCACCTACAATAGAATGATAGGAATCGGGCCGGATTTCGTCCAATTTGAATTAGAATTAGAATATCACATTATTTGTGATATTCGAATAGGGTTCGGAATATTTGAGCTACGCTTGAGTGCCTTAAAGGAGCCCAAGCCATATCCGAATAGGGTTCGGGTTCGGGTTCAGGTTCAGTTTTTTCTCATATGATTCCAAAGTCGATTTGCTTTAAGAAAAGAAGATATCAATGAATTTCTATGAAATGGCTGTTGGGGTACGGTCTTGTATTTCGTTGCAGTTTAACCAAGGGAATACGGTGATCCCGCTTGCCAGTAAACAAGCCGTGGGGGTTGCAAGGGGGCCTCCTGAGCAGGGGTATAGAGGAGCCCCGCTCAAATTTTTTATTTGACGATAGTTTTGAACTTTCTGGTATTAGGGTTTTTTTGCTATATATTTGTGACAAGAGTTACTTTCTCTGTAAGCAATTTTGAGAGGTGTGAGGACAAGCACTATAACCATATTCTCCATTGAAAGTGAAATAGAATCTCATCTCACCGAGGACGTAGGCAATTTTATCAAACCTCGTAAACCTATGTGCATTGTTTGTTCTTGTTTTTTTCATTACTTCTGCATCTCTTTCAGAGTTGCGTTTCTACAATGGTTTCACGGGATTCAACCAATTATCTCGATTGTGGGATATCCAGGCAACAGAAATGTAAAAGAGAAGATTAGTAGCTTGCTTACTCTCAAATCGGCCAAAATCAGTCAGAAATTGGCAAGATTTCACCTAAGCCATAGAAACCCTTTTATGGATCACCTACAATAGAATGATAGGAATCGGGCCGGATTTCGTCCAATTTGAATTAGAATATCACATTATTTGTAATATTCGAATAGGGTTCGGAATATTTGAGCTACGCTTGAGCACCTTAAAGGAGCCCAAGCCATATCCGAATAGGGTTCGGGTTCGGGTTCAGCTATTTCTCATATGATTCCAAAGTCGATTTGCTTTAAGAAAAGAAGATATCAATGAATTTCTATGAAATGGTTGTTGGGGTACGGTCTTGTATTTCGTTGCAGTTTAACCAAGGGAATACGGTGATCCCACTTGCCAGTAAACAAGCCGTGGGGGTTGCAAGGGGGCCTCCTGAGCAGGGGTGTAGAGGAGCCCCGCTCAAATTTTTTATTTGACGATAGTTTTGTACTTTCTGGTATTAGGGTTTTTTTGCTATATATTTGTGACAAGAGTTACTTTCTCTGTAAGCAATTTTGAGAGGTGTGAGGATAAGCACTAGAACTCTATTCTCCATTGACAGTGAAATAGAATCCTATCTCACCGAGGACGTAGGCAATCTTATCAAACCTAGTAATTTTTTTCATTACCTACTGCTTCTCTTTCAGGGTTGCGTTTCTACAATGATTTCACAGGATTCAACAGTTTATCTCGATTGTGGGATATCCAAGTAGCAGAAATGTAAAAGAGAAGATCAGTAGCTTGCTTGCTCTCATATCGGCCAGAATCAGTCAGAAATTGGCAAGATTTCACCTAAGCCCTAGAAGGATCACCTACAATAGAATGATAGGAATCGAGCCGGATTTCGTCCAATTTGAATTAGAATATCACATTATTTGTTTTGATGTGTATAAAATCAGCTTGCCAGTCAATAGTTGACACATGGTAAGAGATCATACCCAGTACGCTCAGTCCAAAATCGCTTAACCCCCCGGACCAATAATCAGGGACTTTCCATAACTCCTCAAGGTAAGATTACAAAATGAGGGGGCTCCACAATGATGGTTCAGGTGAATACTTTACACCAAGCCTATTGCTTTTTCATTCCCGAACCTATTCTATGATTTACTCGGAATTCTAACTTAGGCATCGAAAAGTCCCCTACCGGAGTCCCTTTGGTCATCTCCCTTACTGTCACCTGATACTGTTTAGACAACCTCGAGCAGATTTTCATGGCAACATGTTTACACTGTAGGATTTTTAAATCTGATTGACCATGCTACACATAGAACAGCTTCTGTGATGCACTAATCTGAAAGACATCAAGATGTGGCAAAAATCTAATACAAGAACATCTCCTTGAGCTTCGGAGTTAGTTGCTCCAGACAAACAAAAGCCTACAAAATTTACAAGAAATAGACCTTCCTTCCCACCCCTAGTGACAAAACAGCATACAAAGCACAGCCGATGCAGACACATCCTGGGAGAGAATGCTTGGAAAGGTATTCACAGCATAAGGCATTCCACCTCCACCAGCTCATTGATGAAAGATCAGCAGAATCTGAGAATCTCAAAAACCTGAAGATGTCGTGGCATGAACATAAATTTTCATCATTGATGATTCGTAGATAACATCTTCAGTTATTTACCACCAATTCCATCAGCAGATCATTCCAGGCATCTATGGGTCCAGGCAAACACCAATGCAGGCAGTCATTAATTTTTGCCTTTTTACCGTCTGCAAATGGGTGTGGGTTTCTGTAGGGCCCTGGATGGCCATCAGGCCTGAGCAAAGAAAGCTGGGCAGTGTCCATAAGTTTTAGTTTTAAATTCTTGTCGGATCCCAAGGCTGCTGCTGCCTTCTCATACTCTTCCAACTCGATGTTGCGAAGCCCAATGTCTAAATCCTTCATCCCAATCTCACCTTCTTTAAAAGGTTCTGTTCTATTGCAAATCCCTCCGCTGAACCAGTCTCCATACTCAAAGTGGTCTGGGGTGCTGGTCCTAAACAAAACCAATCCCTCATGATTGGATGTTACAATGAAGTTGAGCACCACTCGAAGAGTTTTGCGATATACATACTCAAACCCTATCTCTGTTAAGTTCTTCCCAGGACAGTGGTGGCAGCCAACCACTGTGTTGTTCTCATAGTAGATTGCATACTTTAGAATCCATTTACCTCCAGAAATGATCATATAATCAAAGCTCTGATATTGGTCTGTCCATTTTTTATCTAGTTTATCAAGATATAGCTGGATTTCAGATGTTGCCACACCATTTTTGTCTTCAAATATATCTGCTTGTACAAGGAAAGGGGACCATATCACTGAGACGGTGAAATTGTAGGAGGGGAAGTGCCACCTTTTGGATTTGTCCTCGTCACGGTAGACTTTAACTGCTTTCTCTACCTGTACCACATGAAAACCCAGCATGATAAATAACCATATCCCTTCAAAAAAGGTAATGCCCACTCCCCTCCCAAAAACAAACCCTTTATCTTTCCTTCTCTAAGAATATATTGGTCATCAATTTCTCAAGTTTACATGCCAAAAAGCAAACATTCAGTATTAAGATAGTGAATGTAAAGGATGACTAATACAACCTAGGGTAAACCTCAAGTTTCACCACGACTTTGATAATTACAGCCATTTTCAGAAGAAGTCTTGTAAGTGATCCAGCTGAAGGCTAGCATCTAAAGTCAGAATATGAATCAACTAAAATAGCTTTCTATAAAACGTAAAAATTTGTTGCAGTGAAGGAAAAACCACAGACCCATTGTGCATATTCGAAGTAGCATATGACCCAAACTGTAAGAGAAACACCCGGGGAAATAGAATATTATGATGGGGCTGGTGAAGAAAGAATCAGTGAAAATTGCTACATGGTATTTAACAAGCATTATACTAGTTATTGACCAATTTTTTATGACAGCAGTGGCTGTCCATTATTTATCTTGGGTGGTTTTAGCCAGACCCAAGTGGTTAGAATAAGGCCTGTTTCTTCTTGTCGTTTTCCCCACTATTTTCCTTGAAATGTGAAGATATATCAGTTGTTTTAGGGTGCTGGCTTTGGATGCAGCAGTGGTTTGACAGAGATACAGAAAACCATACTTGGTCATCATGCTCCTCACAGTTACTGGCCATCTGGCAGCATATCTAAGGCACATAAATCATAAAACCTAGCAGACCATTTGCAGACCAAGAGGCTACATGTCAGGATATGTGGTGCCAGAGAACCAACCATTTGTAGCACTGGTTCCTCTCTTGCTTGCATTAGTTAAAAAGTAGAAAAAGTTAAATCAAAATCAAGGGAAAAAGAAAATGCCAGGGAGATAGAACAAACCCTGACTCAACTCACCGTGTTCTCTCTTCTTGCTTAACCTGTAACCATGGACACACTTAGCTGTGTTTCGTATGCATTCTCAGAATAGATTCTGGGTCTAGAATGCATTCTGAAACACGATTCTTCTCTATTTTCTCGCTCCAGAAAGTGAGAATGCATTCTAGACCCATAATCTATTCTGAGAATGCATACCAAACAAAGCCTTAGACTTAGAGAGCTGAGTTAATGATAGAGACTTTTCATTCCTTTGTCCTGCTGTCTATGTTCTTCATCAAGCATTTTCAGTCTTTTCCATTTTCTTTCAAATGAATGAGGAACTTGAAAAAACTTTCCAGTTACACTGAACACACAAGTAACCATCTGATTGGCAATCAGCTAGGCAGCTGACCCAGCACTTCTTGCAATGCAGTCACATAGGCCGTTACCCAGTGCACCAAGGCTTCCCGCACTTAAGCAGGGTTCTGGGAGGGTATATAGGTAGACAGCCTTATCCCCTTTACGGAAAGGCTGGTTTGAAAATTTATCCATTAATTTTAACACTATAAAAAATGCAAAACTTCCAACCTATTTTTTGTGAGGATTCCATTACTACTGCTTGTTTTAGTAGGTTATCCCCCCACCCTACATTGACATAAATGCCCATGTAATCCCCATCCAACCGATGAAATGGACAATAACAAAATCCACGCTGTTACTACAGGTCAATTGTCGGGGGAGGGAGGGGGGAATGGACAAATCATCATATCATGCTATCATGCAATTAAAAATGAACTCCAGGAAAATGTTTCAACTTCAATCCACAAAGCAGATGCCCAAGAACAGAAATACAAAACAAAAGGTGATATTGTGATAATAGTAAGAATAATAAGAATAATCCTTCAAATGATGGAAAGATTTTAATAATCCTTTAAATGATGGAAAGATTTTAAGCTCTTAACAGAAAAATGCAATTGGTGCAGTAATAGCAGATGCGGAGAACTTTAAATATCAAATCCAGTGTAAAATTGCAATTGTTTATTCATAAATATCTGGAAATGCAATCTACCAACATGGATGTGTGGAATCCCTCTCAGTAGGACTGAGTATGTTTAGGATTTGGCATTAGCTTCAGATCTAGGCCCCTTGTTAACCTTTCCAAGTTAAGCGTAAAACTGCAAAGCTGTCAATAACATTTTCAAACCACCCCATCAGTAAAGATTACTTTGCATATAGAGTTACAGATATTGGATGTTGATACATACTCCGTGCAAAAAGGGGATATGAATCCCATCTACTTTTTGTTAGAGTGGACGCTAAACATTTTCTATACTTGCTTGTAAGCTTGTAAAAGGGGAGGGTGTTTCTTAGATCTTATAGCTTCGTACTGCTACCATCTTCATGGTGCATGCCAATTCCTATTTTGGTATTTCATACATCTTCCATGGTCAGAAAAGAAAGAGAGAGTGAAGCACACCGGTGAAGGAAACCATGGAAGGTTGCATTGAGTGGGGTCTGGACTCTAGACTATAGGTAGCGTGTTGTACGGTTGTAACCTCTCAAAGCATGGAAGTGAGTGGTGGGTCCACCAAAGGCATGGGAAGAAAAAAAATATTTCTGACTTTGGAAAATTTAAGTGAGGAAGGAATAAATAAACAAGGCAAGACAGAGAGTCATGTTGCTGTACATGGATAGATAGATACTGGTTGTATACTGGGTTGTTACAGTTGAATTCAATTGCCCACTATCATTCACACCCAATTACCTCCCCCTTTTAACAGTCCTCGTCTTAAACCTTCACAAATTAATCAGTGAAGTAACAGCAGATGCAGAGATCTTTAAATATCAAATGCAGTTAACGTCTTAAACCTACACAATATTTTTCATAATTCTCCAGCACTTGAAGAAGGAAGCAACTTGTTCAGTGGAGCATCAGGCTTACTTGGGTGTTTGCCTGCAGTTTAATAGCCAGCAAAGGTTGTAATTCTACTCTTCCTCCACTTCTCATCTGTCTCTGCAAAATTGTTCCCTCATTTTCATATCAGCACTTTATAGAGACACATTTTTATTGAGAATGTTTTTCAGGGTTTTAGGTCTAACCTCACCTTTAAAAGAAAAAGGGCAAGGAGCTTCAGCAACTACAATATTTAGTACCAAGGATAAAATCTAGTTGGATGAACAAGAAAGGGATTGCCCACACGGCAATGCTACCTCGGGAAGGAGACAACACATCCACTGTTAGAAAGATCAATTGGCACAAGATTTGAACAAAGTGGGAGGGCTCCCATCAGAGACAACAAATGGACACATATTTGATCCCTTTGCTGCGGAATGGATGATGCTAATAAGTATCATCGACTTTATTGGTTCTGGTGTTCAATGCCAGAGGAAGCATACCTTGGTTAAGCTACCTTTTGACAATTATTTGGGGTTGTAGATAGAAGGGATCATAAATATTATTGCTGAATCTGCAAAACCACTACCTACCATCGAAAGGATAAAAAGTCATGAGACTTCTAGAATTACCACCATGTAAGAAGCTGAGAAATTAGAGAATCAGACCCCACATACTGAAAGTGTTACGTGCATGAAGTGGCGTATGTTAGAGGATGTGGCAGTAGATGCCTGTTAGTTATTTGAAGGTTATTTTTATATTAATTATTACGTGGTTATTAGTAGTTATGAAGGAGTTAAATATTATGTGGGAAGTGTCATACGTGGGTAGGAGTTATTATTTAAAATTATAACTACTTGTATTACCTATTTAATTGCAGATAATCTTGAATGAAGGTAGACTTTCGAACTAAACAAAACTCTATGAGTTAAAGTAGGCTTCCTTATCCAAGGCAGACGCTAGGCTTCGTTCGTAAAGCCACCATTTTTTCCCTAATTTATCTCATCATTCCTCCCTTATTTTCTCTTTTATCTTTTATTTTCCTTTTTCTCCCTATTTTTTCTCATCGCCCCTTGTGTGCACGTAACAAGTGGTATCAGAGCCAATGCATCACTCACCTGTAGAGCAGAATATTAATAAGATTCATGATCTTCAAACGAAGAATTTGGTCTTATTGGATCAAATCCTGAAAAAAATGATAGCATTGTCTGAGAAATTCAACTCCACAATTGCATCGGTGCACCCAGAGCAGCCAAGAAGGAAGAGAAGAAGAAGAAGATCATGAAGAAGAAAACGAAGAAGAAGAAGATGATGAAAAAGAAGAAGCCAAAATAGACGAAAAAGAAGAAGGAGAGGGAAGTATCATTCATCATTTTCTTCAATGAGATGTCTGTCTCTATAACTAGATACGTATGCCATGAGGTGACCGTTATTATTGGGATTTTCCCTATTAAGGTTTGGGATCCTAGTGGACCCTTATTTTGCCTTAATTCCATTGCCCTTGAGGACAAGGACAATTCCATGGGGGATGGAATGTTACATGCATGAAGTGGCGTATGTTAGAGGATGTGGCGGTAGATGCTTGTTAGTTATTTGAAAGTTATTTTTATATTAATTATTATGTGGTTATTAGTAGTTATGAAGGAGTTAAATATTATGTGGGATGTGTCGTACGTGGGTAGGAGTTATTATTTAAAATTATAACTACTTGTATTACCTATTTAATTGCAGATAATCTTAAATGAAGGTAGACTTTCGAACTAAACAAAACTCCATGAGTTAAGGTAGGCTTCCTTATCCAAGCCAGATGCCAGGCTTCGTCCGTAAAGCCACCATTTTTTCCCTAATTTATCTCATCATTCCTCCCTTATTTTCTCTTTTATCTTTTCTTTTCCTTTTTCTCCCTATTTTTTCTCATTGCCCCTTGTGTGCACATAACAAGTGGTATCAGAGCCAATGCATCACTCACCTGTAGAGCAGAATATTAATAAGATTCATGATCTTCAAACGAAGAATTTAGTCTTATTGGATCAAATCCTGAAAAAAATGATAGCATTGTTTGAGAAATTCAACTCTACAATTGCATCGGTGCACCCAGAGCAGCCAAGAAGGAAGAAGGAAGAAGGAAGAAGGAAGAAGGAAGAAGGAAGAAGAAGAAGATGATGAAAAATAAGAAGCCAAAATAGACAAAAAAGAAGGAGAGGGAAGTGTCATTCACCATTATCTTCAATGAGATGTCTGTCTCTACAACTAGATACATATGCCATGAGGTGACCGTTATTATTGGGATTTTTCCTATTAAGGTCTGGGATCCTAGTGGACCCTTATTTTGCCTTAATTCCATTGCCCTTAAGGACAAGGACAATTCCATGGGGGATGGAATGTTACGTGAATGAAGTGGCGTATGTTAGAGGATGTGGCGGTAGATGCCTGTTAGTTATTTGAAAGTTATTTTTATATTAATTATTATGTGGTTATTAGTAGTTATGAAGGAGTTAAATATTATGTGGAAAGTGTTATACGTGGGTAGGAGTTATTATTTAAAATTATAACTACTTGTATTACCTATTTAATTGCGGATAATCTTGAATGAAGGTAGACTTTCAAACTAAACAAAACTATATGAGTTAAGGTAGGCTTCCTTATCCAAGCCAGATGCCAAGCTTCGTCCATAAAGCCACCCCTTTTTCCTAATTTATCTCATCATTCCTCCTTTATTTTCTTTTTTATCTTTTATTTTCCTTTTTCTCCCTATTTTTTCTCATCGCCCCTTGTGTGCACGTAACAGAAAGATACTTGACAACTGCATAATTAGTTTCTTCAAGAGAGATGGAACATAAGAAGTCCCCGAGGAATTTCAAAACTGACCCATAGTTTTTAAGGCGCTGATGCGGTCTAGAGATGGTAAGGCAATGCTCCGCCTTATGTGAAGTGGTGCCTTATGGGTTTTTTTTTTTTTTTTAAACACATTTTAAAATTACTTGATGAAGATTCCAAATATAGATTTTTTATTGGTAGGTGTATAGTTTTGTTAACTCTTGAGATGTATGGGATCAGCTTTACTCCACCAAAAATAACCAAAACAAACAAAATAAAAACCCGATTCACAAACAGGGTTTGGATTTTCTCAAGGGTTTTAAGAAAGGGCTTTGAGAAGGAATCAAGGAACAAGGAAGAACCACTGATCCAGGCGACCATTTTGCTCTGGCAGCGGTGAGCTTCATTCTTCTTTGACAGGAGTAGAAATGTAATAGATGACCTTAGGGCTTAGGCACTCATTTTGGCATCATAGAGGTAAGTATAATAAATACTTGTATTTTTTATGTTTTCTTTTCTTTATATTTATAATTTTGTTTCATAATTATGTATTTATATTATATGTTAATATGATTGATGAGATGAACTTAATTTATTCACTTTATTGATTTGTTTTCTTGATGAATATCTTATATTGGTATGAATATGAACCTTTAATATTTATTTAACATATGAGTAATAGGATTCAACTAGGATTTGAGCCAAATAGATTGGTTCTATAAAAAAATTACACAGGAACGCTTTAGTAGATAAGGCGACACTTTATGCCCGCCTTATCACTAAGGCGCTCCGAAAGACCCTCAAACGCCTCCGACGCCTTACCGCCTTAAAAACTATGAACATACCTGTAATGATGCTTAAAAGGTGAGACTAGATTTTGAAGGCAATTGAGTAAGACATAAAATGAGGATGCCAGGGTGTGACACAAGATCTCCTAGAATTATTTAGCCACTCGACCCATTAGTAAAGGCTAGCAACTCAATGCAATCAGATGAAGTTTCATAAAAGACTAAAGAAATGCATCATTTTATTCAGTTCAAAGGTCTAACAATGCCAAAATATAATGGTTGAATTGTATTCTTCCGTTACTGATCTGCTACCTATTTATGGTGGAGGTCTAGTATCACTTTATTTCAGTGATTCAGCTAGCACATTGCTACCTGTCCATATATGCTGGCCTTGTGATTATAAAAAATTCCAGCACATTTAGTATGGGATGTGCTGGGGTACAGTGTCTTGTATTCAGTTGCAGTTTAATCCAGGGAGTACTGGTGCAGGCCCCCCATATAACGGCGGCCCCACTATTTAGTATGGAACGTGTTAGGGTTTTTCCGCTATATATTTGTAACAAGGTTCTCTTCCTCTGTAAGAAATCTGAGAGAGGTCCGAGGACGAGCACTGTAACCCTATCATCCATTGATAGTGAAGTAGGATCGCATCTCACCGAGAACGTACGCAATCTTGCCATACCTCGTAAATCTGTGTGGATTGTTTGTTCTTGTTTTTTATTACTTTTCTGCATTGTTTTAGGGTTGTGTTTCTACAGGGATGATACTGACATATTGTGTAGGCTTCAACATTTCTCAGATTGAGCCGTTTCAAAAGAGAGAATAAGCAGACCTTTGAATACAAATTTGACATAGCAATAATATGAAGTACATCCAGTCTACTCTATTATTAGAATCCATCTTTGTGTAGCTCGCAAGTATCAAGAGAGGAGTTCTTAGAGCCAGATGGGCTGAGTTATCAGCATGAAGGGCTACCTTGATTAGTTGTTTACAAGCTCTCTGTGGCAGATCATTCCTCTCTGTGATGCATCCAATTTAATTTTCATTCTTTTCTCTTCATTTTGAATGAAATTGTTAACTTAATTATATAAAAAAATTCTTAAGACTTTGCTCGATGGTGCGTGACAATTGTTTTTCCAATCTAAACATTTTTTTTTGGGGGGGGGGATGAATAATCTAAACATATTAGAGCATACAGAAGCAGAAAATTTTCCTTGAACTTGCAAATGTAAAAGTGAAATAAAAGAGAAAGGGCCACCGACTTCTTGATTCAATTCAATTAAGCCTTCACAAAATGTAAAACAGTAACCAAAGAATATACCTGCGAGAGAATGCAGATCAAGGACTGGACATAGTTGCGAGAAATTGAATCACCAATGAGTGCCCACGATTTATGCCTCATCAGCTCAAGAAATCTCTCTGCACTAAAAGGAGGCAACTCGCAATCCCTTGGATTCCACCTCCAGTAAAGATACCCTGAATCAGGGCGCCCATTTTTCATGCAATTCTGATCACCTTCGATTACATCGCAGGTCTCATTAGTGTAAATCGGACCTGATGGGTTTGGGATCCAATCTCCAGTGAAAATATCACATTTTCCTGCAATGCAATTGGCGTATCTGAGACCAATTTCTGAATAATTTAAAAATGAAAAACAAATTAAAGACTAGCAACCATTGGCAATGGAACTAAAGGTAACCCATGAAACCGTTCCTCCAGGGGAGATGAAAATGAAAAAGAGAAGTAAAAAACAGAAACAGGAGAGACTCGCAAAGACCCAACTTTTGATTTGATTTCTAGTACACTTCAGCATTGAATCCACAAGAGAGAAAATTCTTTGAAAAAACTCAAATATGTCAGAAATTAAGTACCTTCAGGAGAAGGCAAGTGATCTTCAATCTCCGGGGCAGCCACAGGCGCTGAGGTCGTCTTGACAGGAATAGTAGTCTCGGGAGCCACAGTTCTATCTAATAATAATGGTGTTTCATCAACAGATGAAAAGCCGATCGAATCAGAAAAGAACAAACGAAAAGCAAGACCAATCAGAAGGATTGAAACAACTAGCTTCACAAATGCATGATTGTGCTTGGAAAGGGATCGTGGGTTCCAATTTAGGATCCTGATCTTCTTCACCATTTGTTCTCAGCAGATAACAGAAACCTAAATGCTTTCCCACTAGAATTCCACGTTTCCACTAATTCCCCAGGCTCTACAATCCAGATCCAGAGAGAAAGAGCTAAAAATGAAAAAAGGGTCTGTACAAACAGTGTAAAAAGGAAACAAACAGTAACAGCGTTGTTGGAGGATCATGGATGGATCATCTCCTACAAGACCACAACCCTTTTCTCACCCTCTCCAACAACTCCCCCCCCCCCCCCCCCAAAAAAAAAAACCCCTTTTTCCAGTTTTCTTCTCCACTTTTTTTTCTTTTCTTGCAGTCAAAATGATTAATCTACCTACCCTGTTCCTGAATTCCTGATTGCCATATATTATTGTCTGGGAACATCCGTTATTTGGCATCAGACCCAACGCGACCATGAAGTTGGTGTGAGAATCGAGAAGGGGGCTGTGACCGTATGAAGCGTGCATGGTCCTCACTCCTCACTCCTCGGCTATTTTTCTTCTCTTTTTTATTTTCACCGATAAGATATGGATTAGTTATTCTTCACCCAGATAAAAGCAATATTTCACGGTATGAATTTTTCATTTTTTTTTTTTTTTTGGGTGCTAGATTTGACAGTAGGATTGGATTGTGGGAAGGATTTTAAATTTGGGTTGATCAAACCTAATTTTGATTCAATAGGTGGAAATCAGTCCCAAAAATCCAAGAATCAGCACCTCACATCTGAAAATCCAACGGTCACAAAATTCATTTTGAAAGATTAAAAATCAAGATAAATCACAATCCATTAGGCCTATTTGATTTCGGGAGTGAATGTAATCATTAACTTCGGTTAAGTTTATCTCGAATTCTTAACCCTTTTGAAAATTGATCTATTTCGACATATTTTGATGACGATCCGAATGAGAAGTTTTCTGAGATTTATGATGGAAGCAGAGGGTCCAGAGCCCAGCATTGATCTCGTATGGGGATATGAGGCTACCCCTAGGGTATGGTTCGATCGGATTGACCGCGACCCGATGAATCGACCTGCAACTTGGAGTATATAATGTATTATTATCTTGTTGAGTATAGTCATTGTAATTTGGGGGTTTCAGGGCGAGTTTTCTCGCTACTGCTTGGGTGTTATCTTTCTTTTGCATAGTGAAATATCCTTTTCTTCGCACACCACACCAATTATGCAGTGTAAAGTCTCTGTCTTCTTCTTCGATGCATAGTATAATCTCTGCATCTTCTTCGCTGCATGGTGTAAAGCCTCTTCTGCATAGTGAAACTCATTAAATCTCTGTGTTGTGCGGATCTATTGTCCATTTATTTTCGTATTTTTCTTGGTATTTGCTCCAACAACCTCATCCCTCTATTGATTTTTTTTTTCTTGTTAAAAGATTAGAACTTGGGCATGAAGATCCTTTGGCCACCATGAGTTGAAACTATAGAGAGATCCTCACGTCATAATTTCACACAATTGAATAAAAACACATGACTATAGTGTTTAGTATGGATAGTGTCGATTCGATTTATATAGGTTACATTTTTTTCGATTTGATTCGACTCAGATCAATTTCTAAATGGTCATTTTGATTTTGATTTTTGGTTCTGATTCAGTTGACACCCTTTTTAACTCTGATAGTAGACTGCGGAGCACATGTTGTTCTACTGCCTTCAATATAAGAGAATCTGGTTTTGCCACCCCTTATGTCTCTATGAGAGCGGATGGAACAGCATGTGGGTAGCAGTCGAATCTCATAAGAGTCTATGCCAAAGTTTACACACATCATTTGGAGCTATCCTCTTAGTGCCAAGTTTGTTCACAGCCAATGTCGCCAAAGCTTGTTGAATCCATGCAGGACCCCCTTTCAGTGGGTTTATCATAAGTCACTCATAGATGTTTTAAAAATAACTGTTGCAAAGAGGTGTAAAACGTACCCGATGCACAAGGCTCTCACATGTGCGAGATGAGGGAAGGGGGAACGAGAATTAAGCAGCCTTACCCCAAGAATATCGAAAAATGTTGCAAAGAGGTCCAACTAAAATTTTTAATGTTTGATATCACCCACCCACTAGATTCAGGATGACAAAGAGACAATATTTAAAACTTTGTGATCTTCTTGGACCCTTCTTCTGAATCGATTCAGAAATCCTCTTCTCACACAACCTTCAGATCTAATCACACTATGAACATAAAACAACTGGATTTTCCTAATTGTCTCCATTTTTACTCTTTCATTGTCTTCCTTCAAATGGGTTTTAATTTTCAGCCGAGCCGAAGTTGGTTCTGCTCTTCTTTGACCAATGTGAGTAATCTGCGTATCAGATTTCTCTGAACATTATCTTCTATATAGTTTCAGCCACTGGTTTTCAGAGTTGATGTTCTCCAAGTGCTGCAAGGAAGATCTGGTGAAAAGGATCGTTGGTCTTTGGGCGTGTCAGGATTGGTTCGTGGTTTTCTGATAAAACCTTCAACCTCCAATTGGGACAAGAATGAAAAGAACAGAAATCCATTTGACACCTGTTGGGAAGACTGGAATTCGTTTTGATAAGAACACATTAGAGAAGATGCAAATTTTCCCATTTTAGATCAAGCCCTTTGCAACATTTCTTTATAGAAAAAGAAGAATCAAGAAAGTGTATTTTTAACATGAGGAATCAGCAACAAGAGAAAAAAAAAATGCAAAGATTCTGGATCCTCAGAAGACCTTTTACTGGTGGGATTTGTCCAGAAAAGTGAGAAATAAAGAGATGGCAAGGATCCATCGCAGGTCCAACTCAGAATGGCGATCGAGTAAACGAACAGTAATGGAAAGGTACATGACAGAGACCTTTCAACGTCATTGTAAACATTAATAATATTGGGTACAGTCTATACACTACAGAGCTTCAGCTTCAACTGTAAATAAGTGAACAGGGCATTTAGGTAGGCTTAATAACAGTACCTCTATCCATTATAGCAACCCAACTAAACCCAAACTGTACGAAGGGTTATAAATTATGAAGAAGATGATAGCAGTTAAGAAGCAACGTTTAATGAAGAGTAGCTGGGAGAGACTTTAATCAGCCATTCTCTGAAAGAGATGGAACACCATAATGCAACAGAACCCATCATAATAGAAACAAGTTATGTATAGCACTTTGGATCCTGATTCCTGCCCCCGTGTTCTAAATCACACTTTAGTTCCTGCATCATCCTACATAGGAAGCAAAAAAAGTTCTGAAGTTTGGGATCATCAGATGGGATCAATTTGTGCTCCAGTTCTGAAAGATGGAATCCCCCACCAAGCATAGGCACTTCAAAAAAGAAAATAACTTAATCACAATAATACTGAAGAGAAAGCTACAATTACATAAAAGTAGAGAGAAGCCATCTTTCTTTACATCTTCCCCACCCC
>NC_056570.1:2480666-2491127 GCF_013358625.1 Macadamia integrifolia | reverse complement strand
AAAAAAAAAAAAACTCCAAAACTTTTTCCTACAAAGACAGAACCCATAAGAAACAGCTAAAGCTATCAGATTTACAGAAAAAACAGTATTTCAATCAATTGGGCACATGATGAAGATGCAAGGTTGCTTCAACCCCCCCCCCCCAATCAATGAAAACATCCTAAATTGAGTTTGAAACAAACTGCTTAGACACCTAGGTCCAAAAAGAATAATCAGCTCCAAATTCTTCCTGATAGCACTGGCAGCTGAAGCCATAAAGCACCCAACATGGTTATAGCTACCGAGCCACTTTTGGACCCCGCATACCAAATCCACGCTTCGCCTTCTCAACTCTGTCAAAAAATTGCAATTTAAAATGCTTTAGATGAATTGTTTTCTTTCTTTTGTTGGATAAATAAGATGATAGCAACATAACAAAGTAACAGCAAGACCTACAAGCAAAGGATTGATATGATAATGATGACCTCAGCTGTTCAATCTTTAATTTGTTTTCCCATGGTACCACAGAGAAAACTTAATAGACTACATGGTTAAACTGGTTTGGTCATAATTGGCCAACAATTTCTCCAATGCGAAAACAATTAAACCATTTGTCTCAAGACTTCCAACCAAAGCATGCAAACTAATACAGCAGGAGGCTTCCAATTCCCAATCTTTGATGCCCATTAAAGGTAATACAATAACTATATGAGGAAACAAATTGCTAATTCGTGATTACAAAACAAATGAAGGACATCCTTTGGAGGGTTTTGGAACTTACGTTGGGGCAAGTTTACCGAGGCTATCAAGCTCTTCTCCAGAGTCCTCATCCACAACTCTCCCAGAAATCTCAATAATATATGATTTATCTCTAGTGGTTGGGAGTCCCCTGCCAGCAAGTAAATCCAAATCTTTTTCATGAAGCTCTCTTCCATTCACAAAAACCCCAGTATTTCCACCAGCACAGTTTTCAGGCATTGGATAGTTGAACTCTTCAATAAATGGCTGAGAAACAAATAAACATGTTTGGTCAATATAATCAACAACATTACCTCTATAACCAAATACCAATTGCTACTAATTTATGCCTAAGGATTACTCCATCTTACAGGTATTATGCCAAGACAAGGCTGACCCATCAGACCCCAAAATCCAGCTCGGAAGTCATACCTGTTTCAAAGCAGATGAAAGAGAAAAAGAAAATGACTACCCTTCAAAGGAACTACATAATGTATAATTCTAATGAACAAACTTGCAACACAAAAAAGGTAATTTCGAAGACCACTGCAAAAAGTATCTCAGAACCTTCAAGCAACATGCTAATATATTTAATGGTGTAACTTGTTGTCACCATGTTGGGGACATCTGTTTTTTGTAAGCATGTATCATTTCGAACTGAAGTACGCAAAATTCCCCTGGCAAAATTTCTGTGTTCAAGTTTTGCTGGGTATACTCCAATAACAACAGAAAAAAGTTGCAGGTGTGTTTCGTGTTGCCACTCCCGAGCCCAGGTATCATGAAACCCCATAGCCAAACATTCTTGCATGAATCTTGAACATTTGCTTTGAATGACAAAACAAGATTTGTGTAGCCATACCCATTTGGTTGGCATAACGCTTCATTTAGATGACTTGTTTTAACATTACAATAAAGCCACAGGTAATTATTTTCCCTTCTCCTTTTCTCCTTTGACGGTAGTGTTGCCATGACAGACACGCACACAAAGAAACATACGCACACACATACACATCCAAAGGTGGCTTTTATAAGTGTGTTATCAACATAAAATCACATTAGACATTTTCATACCACCTATACAAGGCAAGAATGTAAGATAATAATGCAATTAAAACTGGCATGTGTTAGTATGCTTACCAGAATAGGCCAGGATGAATAGGTCCAGCTAGCTTTTCAGCCTTCCTGACTAAACGATCTGGAATAGGATGTCCATTAATAGACACATTAGCTTTGCCATTCTCTACTGTTTGATTAGATTTAGATGAATCCCTATAGCTCTTCCTGATAAGGCTGGCAAAGAATGATTCAAGTCCGCTGCTGACCCCCTGTTGATCTTCCTCTTTGCTTGCCTCCCCAGAATCCTGAGACATCCCAGTGTTAGAATACTCCTTGAATGAAACCTCCATCTCAGTAGCTACTGATGCATATTTCAAAGAATCTTGCCTAACCACCTTCTCCTGATCCAAACGTTTACTCCTGCTCCCCTTTTCTAATTTTCCCACCACATGATCAGAAGAAGGATGATCAAGATGCCCCTGAAGGGGTGATCCTGGAACTGGCGGAGTCACATTTTCTCTCTGAGACAAGTCTTCTGTGTTGGACATCTCTCTCCTAGTAATTACACTATCTGAGCTCTCATCATCAGAAGGACTTGAAGATGAAGAAAGCTGGCTATGCACCTTCCCAGATTCACTTAAGTTCAACCTCTGGTCTTCTGCTAATAAAGCATGATCAGGATCTGTAGACTTGAAGTAATTTGAGTTATCATATTCATCAGAGTAGGAGTTCACGCTAGTCTCATTTGTGTAACCATTAGCTGTAGGGCCTTCTTTCGCTACCTCGCTAGAACCACCATGGACCTCTGGAGGAGTTTGTTTGGTTTCAGTGGGAACACAAACAAGCAGCAGCCTCTTGTTCTCAACCGCAACTGAGATTACAGTAGAGCAGGAACCACACCGCACTTTCCGTTCATTCCTCTTCATTAAAAGAAGTTTCTTAGGTAGTCGCAGCAACTCAAAGCAATTGCGGCATGTTATAAATGGTGCACCACCAGCAATGGGGCGTAAACGGCGTCCATTCCAATTTTCTAGCACCATCCTTTGTGGGCGGCCTCGATTAAAACCACCCATGTCAGAATCAAGTAGAATTGGCCTTCTTGCATGGTCATCTGGTTCACGAGGATACATGGGAGGATTAAAAACTCTAGGATTATAACCCATTGAACCAAATGGAACAGAAGTTTCAGGATGGTTGACCATGGAACTGATTGGAACATCTGGGTACCTCCTATTGCTGAAAACAGGAGGATTGATTTGCCCAGGAACTTGCCAATGTTTGTTGTAGCAATGAAAGCAAGAGCATGCAGCCTGATCAAATAAGGAATTATGCGGATATATTGCCATGGGATCCAAATCAACATCCACATGGTGCCCAGGAAAGTATTCATGAGAGGACCTTTGAGAGTATTTGAAGGCAGGTTGATGAGGACCTCTCCTGAGCATTTGGGCTCCAAATGGATCACCGAAACCAGGAATCTCATTTGGGGTGTGCAATGGAGGATGGAAATTCTGCTGCATATCAACATGATGCCTATTCATCAAAGGAATAGGTTCATGGCCATGATTAAGGTAAGGTGGCCTGGGTATGTGTTTATCTGGTGCAAGAGATGGCATGGAAGCTCTACTTGATCCCAGCCGGCCCTCTAGAGGCCAACCACCTTGACGGTAAGGGCCTGAAGGAGGAGGAGGAGGAGGAGGAGGAGGAAGAGGATCCATTCTCCTAGCCACAGGTACCCTTTCTTTTGGTTTCTCTGCTATATCACAAGATCTACTCAGTTGATCTTTCAGCTCATCTAGTTTTCTCAACAGTTCAGCTCGATCTTTCTCAAGGTACTCAACTCTACTAGGTCCATCGAGGTTGCTCTGGTTATTTACTGGCTCTCCATAGCCATAAGAAGAACCCCGGTGGTAGTTCGATGGACCTTCATCAGGATACCGAAGAGTCGAAAATCTAACATCTTCAACCAAGGCTCCATGGGTTCTCTGAAACCCCATCAACCCCTTTGTCTCACTGCTCCGATTATCAGGAATTTGCCCAGGTCCCCAAGGCCTACTCGCACTTCCAGTTTGGGATTTAACTTCACCAACGTCTTTCCCCATTAGGGCTTTAGCCAATTCTTCCCTATTCAAGTTCATCTCTTCTAACACTATGGGTTCAACCGCTCCTCCATGATTATCAATCTCAACCTCCCTATTTTCATTCCTGGAAGAAGAAGAAGTAGCATTCGAGCTACCTGCTCTTTCAGAAATTTGTTTCTTCGCTGTATAGTAGAAAACCAGAATTCTCGTCTCAATAAACTGACAATGAAAAGGCGAAAAAGCGCAAAAGAGATCATAAAGAAACAGTAAAAAGGGAAAAAAAGAAAGAACACGAAAAAAGAAAAGGGAAAATGGGTAGGTTGCACACCTCGAAGAACAGCACCACATCCACCGCATTGGTAGACGGTATAATCAGGGAGCTCCGTCAGAAGATTATCGCACTTAGGGCAACGAACCACTCGGATTTTTGCTCCCTCCTCCATTTCCATTAATCCAGAGATTAGAAAACCAGAAGCGAACAACTAGCAGAACTGGTCACCCAAAGAAAACCCAGAAAACCCCAGAATTTTTTTTTGTTGTAATGAAAGAGGAAGAGGAAGAAATCACGATCACGACATCCTGGCCGACATCCTACTTGGAAAATAAACAGGGAACGAATAAACCCAGAAAAATATTAAGCAAACTTCCGCTCCAAATTCCAACTCCCGAGATTCCCTGTTGAGAACAGTACAGTTCTTAAAGCTCTTTTCTCACTTTCCTCGTTTGAAACGAAAGCAGAAGGCTCTTTTCTTCTTTTCTTCTCTTCTTTTTCAGTCTTTCTTCTCCCTCTTCGTTTTCTATGGTTTCAGATGAGAGAGAGAAACACAAACAGAAGCTTTTTGTAGAGAGAGAGAGAGAGAGAGAGAGAGAGAGATGTGGAAAAAGGCAAAATGTGTGGGCTGGAGTGGACTCAGTCCGACTGGATAAAACGACCATTGAAGCTCTCAACTCCCAACGTTTTAATTATTATATCCAATTGAATTCAAAGCAATTAAAAAGAAGAAAATATAATCCAAGAAGAAAAGCTCCAAAAGCAAAAGAAAGAAACTGCACTTTTGTTCTGAAAATATTGGTTCTTGCAAGCAGAGCAGTAATCAATATTCTTCAAATAATCAAGCTTTCTTCCTGCCCATTACCATCACAGTTATAAATTAATGTGAATTCGATTGAAGGATAATTAATTGATAGTTAACCTTTAAGTTGATGTGGAAATGGAATGAGGATTGAGTAAGAAGAGAAGAAAGCCCAGGTCACTATAAGCCAGCCAGGATCAACCAATCCTCTGTTTTACAGATAATAATGAATTGGTCAAATGCGTGGGAAGACTCTCCATCTCTCCATAGAAGTGGTAAGCAAAAAGCTTTTCTGGGTTTTGCAGATCTGAAGATGGGTTCAGTGAGGGACCCAATATATGATGTCAAGAACAACTCAATAAAAATTTTAAATGGTGGGTTGAAAGGTATCTGCAATATATTATATGCACTGGGTAATGCTGGAATTGAATTAAAAGAGCATTACTATTGTGAGTGCTTTTGAGAAATTGAGTAGTTAACCAGTATAAATGGCTGGGCATGTTTCTTCTAATCAAGCTGGCCTTTTTTTTTTTTTTTTGGGTAAATTCACGCCAGCCTTTTCACTTTTCCTTTGAACTCCTTTTTCAGAATTCAGGTGGGTTCACCAATCAATTGTGCAATCAAATAGCTAATTGATGAATGAGAGAGAGAGAGAGAGAGAGAGAGAGAGAGAGATTTTGGCTTCAAATCTTCATTTATTTTGCTTCCCCCTTTGCATGCATGTCTTGCTCATTAGTCACGTGTATTTACTGTTCTAACTTCTTCTCTTAACTCCAATCTTTTCCCATTATGGGATGTTCATCTTTCTAAATCCTACTGAACTTTGTTTTTTGGTTTTCAATATATAAATGAACAAATGTTTCACCATTCCAGCTAATCTTTTTTTCTTTTGGTTTGAAAATATTATCATCAATTTGGGACTCGAGTAGAATTCACCCTTAAAACCTAATCATAAAAAAGAGATGGTGTTCAAATCCTTATAGCAAATGCTCCAATCAATACAGAAACACATGGGAACTAAGATCTTCTTTGAGGGGTTCTCTTCATTCTTAAAGGTACACCAGAGTTGCGATACCCGGCTTTGATACCTACATATTGTAATTATACTTCTAAAAAAAATGACTGTTTCAACAAAACATTATGTTACAAAATTATTCCAAAAAGAAAAAAAAAATCATTTTTAAATGTTTCCAACAATAGTATCCCGAGTTCCAACGACTTCATAGTCTATAAGGTTTTAAATGACCCCTTGTGACCCTCTCCCAAAGTTCAATCCAATAATCAACAAACCCTTGTTTGGGTGTTTCATGGCATCACCATCCAAGAGGGGTTGATCACATGTTTGATTTATGTGGCACACACCAAGGAGATTGCCGAAGACAATTGCTCGTAAATTTGGTTGGTGCTATGCTAATAGAGTGTGGGCTCCAAGGAGGTTAGGGGTTGTCTCTCTTTCTTCATCTTGTGCCGTAATAAAAATTTATTTGATTCGGTTGTAGATTCACCCCTTCACACATCAAAACTGGACCAAACCAACCATTAGGGCCCTAGCCATTCTTCACCTTGAAAAAAAAAAAAAAGTTCCCAAGTCACCTTCCAATATTGTAAGACAGAAACTGAGAGTCAAGGAGTCGACCATGGAATTGGTAGGTGTCTTATCCTTGCAAAACGCGGTTCACCTCCTCTGTGGCCATGTCTCGCGAGGCAAAACTACCCAATCATTGTAAGCCCATGTCACTGTAAGCCAGTTAGGACCGTCCAACTGGATTCAGCTTCTCTATTGCGTATTAAAGGCTTAGATTTGATGCCTTGGAATGCCTTGGCACGGAATCCAACACATAACCATTGTTAAGTTTGTCTCGAATTCTTGACCTGTTTTGAAGATTGACTCGATCTGACATATTTTAGTGGCGACCCGAATGAAAAATTTTCTGAGATCTGTGATGAAAGCAGAGGGCTTGGGCCGATAGGCCCAAGTTCGGAGCCCATCACTGATCTCGTATGAGGGTGCGGGGGCGTAGCCCCCAAGGTATGGTTCGACCTGATCGATCGTGACTTCGAATAGATCGACCTGCGACTTGGAATATATATAATATACTATCGCTTGTTGAGAAAGTCATTGTATTCTAGGGTTTTCACGCAGCTAGGGTTTCAGGGTGAGTTTTTCCTCACCGCTGCTATGGTGTAAATCTCTCTTCTGCATAGTAAATCATCTTCTTCTTCGCCCGAGGACGTAGCACACCACCCTGGTGTGTGAACCTCGTTAAATCTCTGTGTCGTACTGATCTATTGTCTCTTTATTATTCGTGTTTCTTGGTGTTTATTCTAACAAACTGGTATCAGAGCTCTGGGTTACTTCTATCCATGGCTTCAACGAAATACGATATTGATAGGTTTGATGGCAACATCAGTTTTAGTTTATGGCAGGTTCGAATGATGGCTGTTCTCACGCAGCAGGGTTTGAAAAAAACCCTATTTGGGAAAGCGAAGAAACCTGTAACTATGTCCGATGATGATTGGAGCGATTTGGATGATAAAGCCCTTTCAGCTATTCAATTGTGTCTTTCGAATGATTTTCTACAAGAAGTTCTCTCAGAGAAAACGACTGCAGAGTTATGGGTGAAGTTAGAGAACCTCTACCTCACCAAATCCCTCACCAATAGGTTGAGATTGAAGCAACAACTGTATACCCTTTATATGGGTGAAGGTACTTCTATTAAATCCCATATATCTGAGTTCAATTCTATTGTTACTGATTTGAAAAGGATAGATGTTAAAGTAGACGATGAAGATTTGGCCCTATTATTATTATGTTCTCTGCCTCCATTTTATAAGCATTTTAGGGATACCATGATTTATGGTAGAGAGACAATCTCTATTGAGAATGTCAAAACGAATCTGCAAAGCAAGCAAAAGATTGATGATGAGTTGACAACTACCAATAAATTTGATGGTGTTGGTTTGGTAGCTAGAGGGAGAACGAATGAAAGGGGTTTAGATGGTGACAAAAAGAAGGTTAGATCAAAATCTAAGCACAAGAATTGAACCTGCAATTACCGTAAGAAAAATGGGCATATTAAATCTGAATGCTATAAGCTTTTAAATAAGCAGAAGGCAGGTGGTGGTGCTCAAAATCAACTAGAAAAGAGATGATTCTGTAGAAGCTAGTATTGTTGAAGATGAGAGTGAGTCTGATATGCTTTTGGTGACTGATGATAAAGTTAGATCACAGGATGAATGGATTCTTGACTCTGGTTGTTCCTACCATATGTATCCCAATCGTGAATGGTTCTCCACATACGAATCAGTTCGAGGTGGAGTTGTGTTGATGGAAAATAATGCTTCTTGTAAGACTATTAGAATGGGAACGATCAACATCAAGATGTATGATGGCATTGTCAGAACCTTGTCCAATGTCAGGCATATCCCTGATTTGAAGAAGAATCTCATCAGTTTAGGCACTCTCGATTCAAATGGGTGCAATTATACAGCTGAAAGTGGAGTCATGAAGATTAGCAAGGGTGTTCTCTTATTGATGAGAGGAATCAATGTTGGCAGTTTGTATGTGTTGCAGGGTACTACAGTCACTGGGTCTATTGCAGCAGCTTCATCATCTATGTTTAAATCAGATGTCACAAATTTATGGCACATGAGGTTAGGCCATATGAGTGAAAGAGCGATGGTTTGGATCTATTTCTTGAAGCACAAAAATAAAGTATTTGTCACTTTCAAACAGTGAAAGAATTTGCTTGAGAAGCAGACCGGGAAACAAATTAAAAGGTTGAGAACCGATAATGGCCTAGAGTCTTGTAAAGGTGACTTTAATGAGTTCTGCAAAAATGAAGGTATCGCAAGACACCATGCAGTTGTTAAAACACCCCAGCAGAATGGAGTGGCAGAGCGTATGAATAGAACCTTGTTAGAAAAGGCGAGGTGTATGTTATCAAATGCAGGATTAGGCAAGGAGTTCTGGGCAGAAGCAGTTAACACAACAACCTTGTTGGTGAATCGATCTCCTTACACAACTATTGAGTGCAAGACTCCAGAAGAAGTTTGGTCAGGTAAACCTGCAGACTACTCAAATTTAAAAGTATTTGGATGTCCTACTTATGCACATGTAAATGAAGAGAAGTTGGAACCTAGGGCTAAGAAATGCATTTTTCTTGGGTATGGATCTGGAGTGAAAGGATACAGGTTGTGGTGTCCTGATCCAAAGTCTCCAAAATTTCTTATTAGCAGAGATGTTACTTTTGATGAATCTACTATGTTGCATCCTAGGAAAGAAGCTCCTATTCATTGTGATGAAGGTCAAGAAAAATCTAGAGAGAAGGTGGAGTTTGAAATTGGTGGTTCATCTTCAAATAAAGCACAATCTACTTTAGTCCAGTTGCCTACTTTTACTGAAAGAGATGATGCTCAAGAGAATCAAGAAGAAGAGCGGTATAACATTGCCAAGGATAGACCAAGGAGGAATATTAGACAACCACAAAAGTATGTGCATGCTGAATTTGTTGCTTATGCATTATCTGTTGTAGATACAATTGAAAATAGTGAGCCTGCAACATATTCTGAAGTTGTTGCTTCAATTGATTCTACAAAATGGTTGATTGTCATGAATGAGGAGATGGAATCTCTTCATAAAAATCAGACTTGGGAGCTTGTGAAGCCGAGAACAGAGAAGAAAATTGTTGGTTGCAAATGGGTCTTCAAGAAGAAGGAATCTGCCTCAGGTGTTGAAGATGCTAGGTACAAGGCACGTTTGGTTGCAAAGAGCTACAGTCAGGTACAAGGAATTGATTTTAATGATGTTTTCTCACCTGTTGTTAAGCATAGTTCTATTCGTGTCCTACTTGCTTTAGTTGTTATGCATGATTTGGAGTTGGAACAACTTGATGTGAAAACAACATTCTTGCATGGTGAACTAGAAGAACAGATTTATATGCATCAACCTGAAGGGTTTGTTATTGAAAGTAAGGAGGACCATGTATGCTTGTTGAAGAAGTCCCTATATGGTTTAAAACAGTCTCCTAGACAAATGGTATAAAAAGTTTGATTCAGTTATGGCTAGTTTTGGATACTCCAGGTGTCAATATGACTGTTGTGTTTATTTCAGAAACCTCTCTTATGGGTCATTCATATATTTGTTGCTTTATGTTGATGATATGTTGATTGCAGCAAAAGATAGGAATGATGTCAATAGGTTGAAGGAACAATTAAGTTCTGAATTTGAGATGAAAGATTTGGAGGCAGCAAGGAAGATCCTTGGTATGGAGATCAAGAGAGATAGAAAAGCAAGGAAGCTGTGGCTATCTCAACAAAAGTACACTGAGAAGGTATTGAATCGTTTTGGCATGAAAGATGCCAAACCTGTAACTACTCCTCTTGCATCTCATTTTAGACTTTCAACTGCTCTATCACCTAAGACAGATGAATAGGTGGAGCACATGTCACGTGTTCCATACTCTAGTACAGTTGGCTCCGTTATGTATGCTATGGTTTGCACTCGTCCTGACATTTCACAAGTTGTCAATGTG
>NC_056570.1:2432734-2480566 GCF_013358625.1 Macadamia integrifolia | reverse complement strand
TTTTTCCCAACCCATTCTTCACACTTTCAAGTCTTATAGGATGGCTCTAACCTAGATCTAGGTTAGATTCAAGTGATGGGAAACCATCTTACCTTCTTTGCTCAAGATTAACTTCAAACCCTCCAAATCACTTCAAACCCACAATGCTTCTTCCACATTGTCAATACCTCTTCAAATCCTTCAAGATCAACACATAAATCATCTATTAAACCTTAGATTCATCATTTCAAAGGGGATTTACAAGATCTCAAGAAACCCTACTCGAATCAAGGGTTTAAGCTTGGGTATGGTGAATGTTTAAGGAACCTGACTTTGCTTACCTCCAAATGTAGATCTAGAGTTGAAGATCACTCTTCCGCCGCCGGAATGGGAAGATCAAGCTTCGGCGCCGTTGAAATCCTTATCTTCTTCCTCTACCTTCTCTTCCCTTCTTCTTCCCTTTCTTTTCTCTCCTCTTAACTGTCCTCACCAACGTACGAGTGTCATAAATGAAAAGAAAAGAAAATCATAAATGCTATATATATACTTCCTAAATAACTAAATAGTGCACATGGATGGGTCACTCAGGTGGGTGGGTGCGCCCACCTGTTCGCCCACCTGAGGGCCAAAACTTGGGATTTTGACAGAGTTCGGGCCTGACGTGAACCCCACCCTAGCATACGATGTAGTATACGTATATATCTTAATATACGGCTATAATACCTGCTTTATCCGTACATGGCCTTATGGTAGGTGCATGTACACGGCTTGGACACTCCCGTCTCTTCTGGCACTGGCTTGGACTTGTCGGGCCAGCCGGTGTTTAAGGTCACCCTTGCTATCATAGCCCATAAGGAACCCGCTCTAACTCCCTCTAGTTCGATTCCTGCATGGTTAAACCGGTTCAACTGCGTAATCAGACCGGGTTTAAGAAGTAGGGTATTACAGGTAAGCATCAATACCCACACCATTACTCCTATACAAAAACTGTGCGGCCAATCCCTAACTTGAGGGTCGGAGGACTAACCCCGGACAAAGCTCTGGGCCTCTGCCGTTTGTGCTTGTGCAGGTCAGCTCATACGGATTTTTGGCAGCAACAGGATCATTTTTCCATTTCTCGACATAGAAAAATGGAAAAATACATTTCTCGACATAGAAAAATGGAAAAATACATTTCTAAATGTTATCGAATAGGCCCTTCGTTTTTCTTAAAAACTTGGAGGACGGAGGAGATAGGTTGTGAGAGACAAGCACACACAGCCTATATTTCATTTTCCTTAAAAAATTGAAGGACAGTTGGATAATTGAATAAGGGCCCGTTTGGTATCGTTCTAAAAAAACGTTTCTGGAGTTTTTTCGTTCTATTGGAACGAAAAAAACGGAATCTTCTGTTTGGTGCACTTATGGTCCGTTTCTTTTTTTTTTGAACAAAAAGTGAAAAAAAAACTGAAAAAACGAGATTGGACAGAACTCCATTTTGGAGTTCCGTCTTCCCAGTTTTGTTCCATTTTACAAAAAAAAAAAAAAAAATTCCCGATAAAAATATGAAATTTTAAAACAACATTTTTTCGTTTAAAAACTGTGTTTTGACACAGAAACTGAAATTTTCGTTTTTGAGACGAAACGGTGTTTCTGGAACAGAAACGATACCAAACGGGCCCTAAGATAGCATTTGGGTATCACATGTGTGTTTTGTGAAAACTTATCAAACTAGTTCTACTTTAGTTGACATTATCGTTGGGTAATTGAACAAGTGTGCTTTTTTTTTTTTGGGGTTGGGGTTGGTAGGGGTTTTTTTTTTTTGGGGGGGGGTGTTGGGGAGTTATTATGGAGATGGCTTGGCTTAAGGGACTAATCTTTAATGGGTCAAGCAGTCAACATGTCAATTAATAGAGAAAATGGGGGAAGCAAATGTAATTATTGAATAGAGGAGAAAAAGGAAATTTAATTGTTACATACCAAAGTTTGAAAAGGAATAATTTGCATTTTTTGATAAAAACCTTTCATCATGAAGTAATGGGACATTTTAGAGGTAGTAGGATAGCGACGACATGGATCCCACATAATACCCTATTAGGGTCATATGGTATGCATCTAGAGACTTCGTTTTTAGGTATTTGAAAGTCATGTTTCTTCTTTGTCATTTCTCTAGAGAGGTTAAGAGTGTGACTGATTCTCTAGTCTAGAAGATCCTTTTTCTTTATAATTAGGAAAGATTGTCTAATTTCCACTCTTTGAATTTAGATTCCTTTAGAAGGAGGGGAAAAAAAAAAAAATTGGATTCCTTGCTCTTCAAGAAAGAGTTTTTTCCACTAGCCCAAATAAAGATATAACATGACATTCAAATAGCATGGGCACAAGGATTATCAAAGAAGTCATGACTTTACTTTTTTGCCTTTTCAAGATCATTCTTTTTTTTTTTTTTTGATGAAGATAAATCTTGAAATTTTAAATAAATATTTATATTAATTAGTTTTCAATTTTTTGAAAATCCTTCTTTGCCCATGCTTTATACTATATTGAATTTTTTTTTTTTAAATTTTTAGAATAGCACAAAGGGTAACTAAAAGAAGATTATAATCTCTTAGTTCGTCACTTTAATCACGACAAGTTGCACCCATTAAGCAAACATGTTCATAGCAAAAATGAGTAAGAAAGCAAGCATCTTTGTTATAAAAATGAAGGATGATCCTTTTATATGAAGGTATAGTTTGGTCGTTAATAAATGAATAGAGAAAGAATATTAATCAATCATATGCAACATAATGGCATTTTTTTTCATTATAATACAATGATTGGCTTATGTGTCTTCTCTTCCCTCAAATTCAAAATTTTTTTTTTTAATATTTTTCTTTTCTTTTCTTTATTGACAACCAAACGAAACCCAACTTCTCATCCAAATTATTAGTAGCACCATTGATACGTAGAGGATAGCCAGAGGGAGCAAATGGAAAGTTTTGATTGAAAAGGCCTTACAAAATTAAAATGATAATTATTTATCAAACCCTTACTCATATGTTCAGTTTTAGGCCAAGCGTAGTTTGCCACATGGTAAAAAAAGGCATGGCAAAATTATAAATTAGTAAAAAGGTGTATTGATCAACGATGCATGGACATGGACATACATGAAACAAAAAAATAATATGATGGAAGAAAGAATACTACCTCCTAATGTGTATTTACACCTAGACACAATAGGTGTGAAAAGACCATATTATTTCACACTAAAAAATGCTCGCTCACATCCTTGCATTAATCGCATTCGTTGACATGTACCTACACCAAAAGTTAGCATTGTCTCACCTATAATTATTTGGACGGTTTTCTCCCATGTGACACAAATAAATGAACCTCCAAAGAAGGAATCATGACCCAACAAGAAATCATTGCAAACCATCATGGGCCCTTCTTTGTGTTACTATTTTGTAACATTAGGCGCGACAAACTTTTACATCTGCCCTAACCAGGTACCTGTATGTACATGTAGGCTTCATGTACACTTAGGTGATAACCTATGTTAACAAGAAAGTTAATTGGTCATGTGGTCTCTATACCCAGATATAGGGATGTGCAAAATTATCATTCTCAATCATATGAAATAAAAAATCCATTCATGTTGATAATCTTGCGTGCATTCTCAGTTGCCCCCATGTTAATGTAGGGGGCCATGCAAAAAGAACCCCGTCCTATTGACACACGAAACGCCTAAAGATAGGGTGCAAGAAAAGATAATTTTTCCCCACCAAAGCATTGAAATGTTGACACACACCCTTTCATTATTCCTGCACGTTGGTGTTTCTTGCGCTAGTTGGACTCGCCCTTAATTTATTGTGATTATTATTTTTTTATTTTTCATAACGAGGAAGCCTACATCAAGGGTGTCAGTTGGTTTGATTAAGGTTTCTTAGTTTAGTTTGATTTGGTTCATAATGCAGTTCGTGGTTCATAATGCAATGTGAACGAATCAAAATCGAATAATTTTCATATCCTCAAAACCGAAATCAAACTAAATCGGTACAATTTTATTTGATTGGAACACATGATTGTAGGCTTTAGTATGGTTTGTGTAATTCGGTTCAAATCAATAGAAGTCTTCAATCTGTAAATCGAAACGAACCAAACCGAATGGGTGATGTCATTATCATGGTCCGAAAATACGTAAGAGAGAGAGAGAACTTCTTCAACGGACCGAGTAAGAAAAGAGTTAAAGTCGAGGGTCGAAGACGATTGTGGTCAGGAGAGAAGAGGAATAGTCCGTCGGTATAAGTAGCCATTACTGACCAAGGACTCCTTCTTCTGTGACTCTCCACTGTTCTTCGCCCTTTTCCGGGTTCTCTACTACGGCGGCGATCCTTTCGATGGTTTATTATGGTCTTCGCCAGGATTTGGAAGAGAAGCTTCCCACCTCCATTCTTTTTGGGAGGAATTTTATCTTTCAGTTCGACCTTTCTCTGTTACTTATATCAGAATTTCCATGAATTTGCAACTTTTTAAGTGGAGCTTTCTGTCCTGATAGGTTTGTCCCTTTCTCTCTCTCTCTTTCCAGGCTTCTTGAGCTAGCTTGATTGAGGTACAGTACAGAACACTAGGGAAGAAATTTTCTGGTTCTACTTCTATAACGGTCTTGATTTGCTGAAGATTTCATGGGTACAGAAGTAAGTAGAAATTATTGGAGACTATTCATTATTTTTGTTTAAATATTTTGCAGATTTTTAAGTATAGAATAACTTCACATCCTCTTTCTCTGGTTTAATTTCCCGTTATTTTACTTATTTTTTCTTATAACCATTTTGGTTCGTCTATCATCCTCCTTGTTCAACCCATAGGTTTAGATTCTGCTCGATAAATTTGGTCTAGACTATAGATTTTCTGGTTCTATTTCCAATTTAATTTTGCTATTTCTCTCATGTTTACTGTCTCATTTGTCTGGGATTTTCAATTTATATAAAGGGGAAAAAGTTGTGTTGGTCCCATCTTCTTCTGGGCTACTCTAAATTTCTCATCTTTCTGGTAAGATCTTCGACGACTCTTTTCTCTGACTGAATTTTCTAGTGGTGTGGAGCTGATGTGGGTGATTATCACTAAAAAGGATGGGAATTTTGGTTTTGATCATGGTGCCACTTTTTGGTATTGAATTCATTAACTATTGCCATATTATCGATATGCGGTCGTAGCTTCTGATTTTGGGCAACAGGATGACAGACATGATTCTAAATGTTTCTCTTGTTCCGGCTTCGGAAGTCCTTTCCCGGATTGTAGATTCCATAGTTGAGACAGTAAATGCTGCCAAAGATGTCCTCATTGAAAAGGAGAATTTTGCTGAACTCTCAACTTACTTGGAGAGGATCGTTCCTATTCTGACAGAGTTATCCAAGAAAAATATGAATGCCTCAGGGAGCTTAAAGAATGCTATCGACATTCTAATCCGGGAGATCAAAGTTGCGAAGGAGCTTGTTTTGGACTGTAGAAAGAGAAACAAGGTCTATCTTCTGGTAAATTGTCGTAAAATTGTTAAGTCCTTAGAGCAAACCACAAGAGAGATCAGTCGGGCATTAGGCCTCATCCCTTTGGCCTCACTGGATCTCTCAACTGGTATCACTGAAGAGATCAGCAAGCTGCAAGATAACATGCTGAGAGCAGAGTTTAAGGCAGCTGTAGCAGAGGAAGATATAATGGAGAAAATTGAGTCCGGAATTCGGGAGAGGACTGTTGATCGTTCTTATGCAAATAATCTGTTGGTTCTCATTGCGGAGGCTGTCGGGATTCCACGTGTACACTCTGCATTGAAGAAGGAATTTGAAGAGTTCAAGAATGAAATAGAAGAAACAAAGCTTAATAAGGACAAGGCTGAGGCTGTCCAAATGGACCAGATCATTGCCTTGCTTGGAAGGGCTGATGTTGCTTCATCTCCTAAAGAGAAGGAGATGAAATATTTCATTAAGCGGAACTCTTTAGGTAGCCAACCACTGGAACCTCTTCAGTCATTTTACTGCCCAATCACTGGGGAAGTTATGGTGGACCCTGTGGAAACTTCCTCTGGGCAGACATTTGAGAGAAGTGCAATACAGAAGTGGTTTGCAGACGGGAACACCATTTGTCCCTTGACTGTAACTCCACTAGACATATCAATTTTACGTCCTAACAAAACTCTGCGACAATCAATTGAAGAATGGAAAGATAGGAACACAATGATTACGATTGCTTCCATGAAAACCAAACTCCCTTCAGATGATGAGCAAGAAGTGCTTCATTCCCTCAGCCAGCTGAAGGAACTTTGTGAAGAAAGAGATTTACACCGGGAATGGGTAGTATTGGAGGACTACATTGCGATTCTCATCAAAATTCTTGCTACAAAAAATCGTGATATAAGGAACCATGTTTTGGTTATTCTTTGCATTCTGGCAAGGGACAGTAATGATAGCAAGGTACCTTTCGACCTTCAGTTTGTCTCACTTTTTAACTTGATTGCAAAAACAGAGAAGAGGACTTCTCTAAGAACTTGCTTGAGCTATATACATTGCTTTTTCTTTTTCTAATAAAATGAAGCAGTTATTTTTGGCTTCTTTTTCTAGAAATCCTTACAATATGACATCTTTTTGTACGTTGTAGAGTACGGGAAAACTTTCGTCTTTCAATAAAGCTTGGATATGGATAGAAAAATTGTTTTTCTTAGTTCATGTGCTTTGTCAAGCCAATATGTGTGTTTTGCAGGAAAAAATTGCTCATACAGAAAATGCCATTGAATCTATTGTTAAGTCACTTGCACGTCGTATTGGGGAAAGTAAGTTAGCAGTAGCATTGCTTTTGGAGCTGTCAAAAAGTGAAGTGGTACGTCACTACATTGGGAAGGCACAGGGCTGCATACTCCTCTTGGTGACCATGACAGGCCAAGAAGACACTCAAGCTGCCCAAGATGCAAAAGAGCTTTTGGAGAATCTCTCGTTTCTTGATCAGAATGTTGTACAGATGGCAAAGGCAAATTATTTCAGGCCTCTGTTGTTGCGTCTTTCTTCAGGTTCATACTTGTCCTTTTTTTTATTTATTTTATTTTTTTGTTGAATAACCATGACTTCATTGATAAAAAATAAGGCCCGAGGGGGATACTGGCATACAGCTCATGTAAAATACAAACTGGAAGCCCCACTACAATTTATCACTATAGTGTCACAATTAATCTCCTATACGCCTACAATTGAGGATATATACCTATGCAGTGGGAAACCCTCAGGGTACGATGATGCAGGCCCAGTCTAAAATTTGTCTTACTTTGCTAGTACTTGGTTATGGGTTTTTGTATTAAGTGTTTTTCTTTTTAATGGACCGAATTATAAGCTTAAATTAGATCCATAGGGGCTACATGAGATTAGTTTTTTAAGCGTTTGAGTTAGATTAGGATGCTTATTAGCTTGGTAGAGTTCTGTTTTGAGTGTAATTAATGTGAATCTAATCAGTGGTAGTGTTTAAGTCCATTAAATTACTTAGTGGTTATTTAATTCTGTTAGAATTTCAAACACTACTTCTGAGGGTTTTATATAAAGATGTAACCCCCTATCAGATTAGACAGTTATTGGATTCTATTTGTGAACGTGTGCGATTTCTGAGCTCTTCTTACTCCCTTTTCTCTTTTCTTCACAGTCCCAGTCACGGAACAACCCTCATATCTCCTCTTTCTAACCCCATCGCAGACTGCTGAAATCAACAAAGCAGCAAGCCTTTTCAACCCGGTTAAATATGTCTCCTAATAGCGCAATGAAAGTGCCAAGGACCTGCTACTAAAGATTTTCATCCAACCTTATAACAAGTGCGAATTCTCCTACTATAAGAGGTTTTATTTGCGTTCTGATAGCAACTTTTTGACCCAAAACATCATCATTCTACTTTCCTACTTTTAGCTCATCTCCTACCGATCTGGTCGCTAGATATAATATGAAAAGTTACCTCTACTTAAGTTGGGAACTGATTTAGTATTTCTCACTTTATACTCTAGTACATTTCACATGATCCAATACATCTCACTTAATACGGTAGTCATTCAATGATTTTCACCAACACTCCCCCTCAAGCTGGAGCATATATATCTCCCATGCACAACTTGGAACACATGATTGAGTCTGGACTTCAGCTCGAAGCCTTGGTGAAAATATCACCCAATTGATCCGAAGAACGAACATAAGGGTAGAAATAACTTTCTTCATAACTGCATCTTGCACCAAATGACAATGTACCTCAATATGCTTAGTTCTCTCTTTCTCTCTCAGACACACAAAAAAAAAAAAAACTAGCAATCTGAATAGTAACTTGATTATCACATAACATCTACATCGGTTTAGTAATTGGAAACCAAGTTCCCATGAGAATTATTGACCATGTCAATTCAACTGTTGTGTGAGCCATAACACGATACTCAACTTCAACACTTATTTAGCAATTGTATTCTGTTTCTTACTTTTCCAATTAACTAGATTACCACCAACAAAGGTACAATACCCAACAAGATTTAGATGGTTTTGTCATCTGTAGACTTACCTTTTCTTGGAGCACCCTTTGGATATTGTAATATACGATGGACAACCTCCCAATTAACCTCCTTTTGTGTCTCCATAAACTAACAAAACTCACGACATTGAAATGTCAGGAAGGGTACAGTTAAGTAAATAAGCTTGCCAACAAAACGCCTATAACTTGATTTATCTGCAAATTAAACATTACTTTCATCACCGAATTTAATATTAACATCCATGGGTGTATTAGTCGGCTTAGCTCCTAATATTTTAGTGTCGGAAAGAAGATATGTGGCATATAGATAAACTGATACACCTTATACTTCTTGCGACTTCAACACCAAGGAAATACGGAAGCTGGCCCAAATCCTTGGTCTGAAGATGTTTCTTCAAATGAGATTTAATCTTGTTTTTGTTTTTGAATAATTTTCATAAAAAAATAGAAGCTTAGGTCAATTCTAATATTTGTGTTTCGTTTCAATATTCCTCTGATAACATTTAGTGAAAGAGAGCAGTGGTAACTCTCACTTAATATGGTTAATGATTTAGGACACCTCACCAATACTAACAACAACAATAATAACTACAACTAAGCCTTATCCCAACTAAATGGGTACATCTCACCAATACTAATGAAGCATGAAATCATTAACATGTATCTTCAAGATGACTTATTAAAATGCCACCATACCTTCTGAACCATATTCCCTTTGTACTTCAATCAAAGTTCAGGTTCATAATGTTTGGGGAATAGGACACCATTCTCTTATTGATTGAATAACATTATGGTATTTTGAATTACTCGAGTAGGGATTGTCTGAATGCTTTGAAACTTGCTTGAATCCTTTTCTAAAAGAACTTGCAGGTTATAAACTTATTGACCATCTCCACCCCCTTCCAAAAGTCTTCTTCACTCTTCTTACTAAAATCATGCTATACTTTATTGATCCTTGGGTCTAACTCATTGAACAACCAGAATTAGTAATCTACAATTCTTGCCTCCAACTTATCTCCCATTATATTCCCATTTTGAGGCCCATAGATAGCAAGAAGTTCCTTGAGTTCAGTGTCTTCTTTGTCTTTTTCTTGGGGGGAGGGAGACTTTTCTCCCTCCCTTGCTATAGCAGCGGCAACCCCAATAGAAGTGGTGATCGCAGCTCCATTCCCTACTTCCTGAATAGAGGTTGGTAGTGCCAATCTCACCATAGCAGATTGAACCTCGGTACAAAGGTTTCTTCTCTGCCATCAGTTTTTCCAATGTTTTGTCACTGTAGACTTTTCTAGATGCTTTGTCACTCGGGTTTATGGTGGCCAGGTCACGAACAGTGCCTAATACCAACAATGATCTTAGGAGGGGATTCTTACCACGTGTGACACATTCAGAATGGGAAGGATCTCAATGCCATATCAATGGCTATAAACATCAACTCTTCCTCAAGGTAATTCCTTTTTTGTTTGTTTTTGTTTTTCTTGGTCAAAATATCAATGTCCCAAATATTCAGGGAATGTGAGAAGCATCATCTGCTTTTGGAAGAAATCGAAGAATTTCTTGGGAATCCTACAAGCTCAATTCGTTCTTTTACTTCTCTCCCTCTGGCTGACGGTCAGAACTTTATCTAGCTTCATATCCTACTGAGAGGTCCACTAGAGATTAAAAATAATTGTTGAAGAAACAACAAGATGTTTCTTTTGCCCCTTCCAGGAAATTGGAAAATAAATAAATTAGTAAGCGTTTTTGGTTGCCAAAAGGTGTTCTATTTAAATTTGTTGAAAGAAAACAAAAACAACCCAGAGCACTTTTTCTGTTTTAAATCAAAACATCTGGAAGTGTATCCACATGCAGCCTTACAGTCATGTCTTTTAGTAGCAGAACATCGGGCTATTGGGAAACATGTTTATCAAATTACTATTGCTCAGATGAGGATGTTGAGATAGACAAATTTTTAACATTAATTCATTGATATAAGAAATGTTTACATGTTAGTATCTTTGTTTGAATATTTCAATGGGTTGTGAATGTAATTCTTCTCTACTTGGTACCTGTTTCCCTTATATTCTCTTTTATGCAATTTCATTTAAAAAAAAAAATTATTGGATTGGATGTACTAAAATCGGTGCTCATTTTGACAATGGAAGTTGCAGAGTAATTGGTTCAACTTTTACATAAGCAATTGGTATTGTTATTAAACTTGAATGTTGTTAGATCAAACACCAAGAAATACGAAAATAAAGAGACAATAGGTCCGCACGACACAGAGATTTAACAAGGTTCACACACCAGTGTGGTGTGCTACGTCCTCGGGCGAAGAAGAGGATGTCTCACTATGCAGAAGAGAGATTACACCAAATCAGTGGCGAGAAAACTCGCCGTGAAACCCTAGCTTGAAAAACCCCCCAAAATACAAATGACTTTCTCAACAAGACAACAATACATTATATACTCCAAGTCGTGGGTCGACCCATCGGGTCACAGTCGATCTGGTCGAACCATACCGCACGGGCTACGCCCCCGCACCCCCATATGAGATCAGTGCTGGTCTCCGGGGTTGGGCCGAGCTTCCACCACAGATCTCAGAAAACTTCCCATTCGGGTCGCCACCAAAATATGTCGGAGCTAGTCAATCTTCAAAACGGGTCAAGAATTCGAGACAAACTTAACAAATGTCTTTCAATCCACTTTTTTCCGTGGTTTATTTTGGTATAGATTTCTGTCATTATTGTTCACTTCTTGTAATGCGTATAATATTGTGCATATGCTTGGAAATCATCATTTGTAACTTTAAAATTTTTTATTTGAGGGATACATATATTTGTAGCACTCATACTTTGCTAGAACTCACACATACTGCAGGGCCCGAAAATGTCAAAATGATCATGGCAATGACTTTGGCAGAAATGGAGTTGAGTGATCACAATAAATTGATTTTGTTTGAAAATGGGGTATTGGGGCCACTTATTCAGTTGGTAACACATGACAATGTGGAGGCAAAGATAGTGGCTGTTAAAGCTCTTCGGAACCTCTCAACCTTACCGCAGATTTCCTTGTTGATGGTTAGAGAAGGTGCAGCGGGCTCACTGCTTGACCTCCTCGACCTTCACAGCACATCTTCCCCAAGCTTGAGAGAACATGTCGCAGCAACTATTATGAACCTTGCCATATCAACTGCAGCAGAAGAAGCCAGTCAGACAGAGCTGTCATTGTTCAAATCTGACAAAGACCTTTTCAGACTATTCTCATTAATTAATTTGACGGGACCTGATGTACAACAAAGCATTTTACGTACCTTCCATGCCATGTGCCAAACCCAGTCTGCAACAGATTTAAGGTCTAAACTTAGACAGGTATGCATTTTGTTGATATTTTCTCTTCTATCCATTTCTACAAAGAAGTGCGACCTCTGGGTGGTTGAAGCATAAATATCTGTGCATTTCCTTAAAAGTCTTATTCCCTGATTATTAACATTCAACATTAATTAGTTAGTCAGTATTGATGGTCGTTAGCTATGTATTTACTTGGTTAGTATTGGTGGTCATTAGCTGATGATGAAGACCAACAGAGGTTCCAGCACAAGTATTCACACCGGAACAAGCCAAATCCTAGTCTAATGGGTTAAATAAGTAGGCTAATAAATAACTATTTAAATTATTTAACCTGTAAGATACAACTAACTAGTTAAAATTGCTCAACTTTGGTTTTGTTCTCACCTCCCTACGATCCTGTCTGAGGGTTCTGATTTTGTTGCAAGGACTGAACCAAAATGCCATTATTTTGGTAGCAGAGCCGTGGATAAACCTAGTTCAAGGAATTCTAACCCAACAGATATTCTCAACCAGTTCACTGACATGATCAGGTAGCTATCAGATTGCATGACTGCTATCGAATACAGGTTTGAAGCCAAATATGGGCACTTTGCTAAGTTCTGCCTCCAATGCCCAAAAAATGCTATTGTAGCAGCCATTGACGTCAATCCGGAGATGGAGTTCTATGATAGAGTTTTTCCTGAGGAGAAGGTTGAGGAACAACCTGTTGATGATGATAGTACGGTGACCCATGGCACTCATGTCTTATGTTTGGTTTCATCAATAGAGATTACTGAGGACGAGAATGACGAGGAAACTAATGCGTCTGCTAATACAATGTAAGCTGACGCAGAGGGTTAAGAAGTTGACAATACTATTATGGGAGACACTGGGGGTACATCCTTTACTCTTTGATGATGATTGCGACATTGCACACATTGGGTTCGTCATTCCACCCGGATCCTTTGAAGAGAAAGCTCCTTGGGTTGAAGACCTACATTATCAGAGTTTTGTTTGGGACTGGTCAAAGCTGTTACTCACATGTTGTTACCCTGTCGTCACTACAAAACTCGTGGATGAGTTTTTTTCAAGCTGGTTGGAGCTAATGTAGAACAAGAGAATTTCCAGCTCAAGTATTGGCCGGAACAAACCCAAACCCTAGTCTAATGGGTTATATGAGTCATGAGCTGGAAATATGTATGTTTTCTATTGTAGTGAGCCTATTGAAAGCCCAGTCCATATATGAGGTCTGTCAGTAGATTAGTTTCATTGTTAGTTGTGAAGACCTTGAAAAATAAGTCATTATATATCTTGAGAAGAGTCCCAATGTAAGTCCTTGGAAATATATAGGTCATTAAGTCTAGGAGGAAGTTCTAATGAGGGTCTAGAACCCTCCCAACCTCTCTACAAAAAGAGTTGCTTGTAAGCATTTCAAATCGGAATTTGAATAAAATTTTGGGTTTAACCTTCTTTAGTGTGAGATGGACTACAGTGAGATGCTAGGGTGATTAGTGAGATTCTACCCTAGGCTTGGAGTGAGACTCTTCAAACCATATCTTATCTTTCTTACTCCTTCCTTCGTTATTAAAATTTTTCAATTTTGGTTGTGTTCTCACCTCCCTACGATCCTGTAGATTGAGGATTCTGATTTTGCTGCAAGGACTGAACCAGAATCCCATTAAGTAACGTACTACAAAACCAATTTGGTTCCTTGAAAAATTTGAGATATTTGAAGGTTATTACCTCACTGAATATTATTACAAAACGAACTTCACTGCTATAATTTAATTTAGAATACCTTAAGGGTTCTGCCATAAAGGTCGAGAACACTTAGTAAGGAAATCCTAATGAGATTCTGCACAGGATGTGTTGAAGATATGTGCTTTAATTTCTTCAAACAGAGAGGGACCTGCAAAAAAGAGGTTAGAAATAGGGGACCAAGGGAGAAGCTGTTGTTTATAGACAAGGCCTTGGGGAGTCCATCGAAGAGGAAGATGGCGAAGGACATCAAATCCTATGATGAGGTCTTTTCCTGGAAAATGGATTCCTAGGACTGTATGGGTAATAGACAGGGTTGGAAGAAGTTGGATTTTTATGGGTTGTCGAGACCACTGTTAGTTAAAACGGGAACGGCAAAAAAAACGAAACCAAAAAAACGGTAGTATACTCATGCAATTTGAGAGATTATTACTTGTATACATGCATCTAATATTCCAAAAGCTCTAGGAGTCCCAAGATAAAATAGCCCAATAGGCTACAAGAAAATGAGATGTTGCTAGCTTTAGCTTCTCCTTACTCAATGGGCTATAAAAAGATGAGATTATAAAAAGATGAGATTTTTTTCCTATAGATAGTATGGAAGTTAAAAACAAAAAACCAAGTACCATATTGTCTTCACTCTTCACTTTTACTAATAGGTTTTTTTTTTTTTTTTTTTTTTTTTTTTTTTTTTTTTTTTTTTTAAATTAATTAATTTTTTAATAAAATTCCTATTTTACCCTTAAAAAACGGATACGCGTTTAAAATGGCCGTTTAAAACTCGTTTAAAACGGATTCTTATGCCGTTTCCGTTTTTTTTGGGGATTGTATAATAGCATACGGGAAAACGTGTTTTAAACGGCAAAAAAAGGGGAACGCGTTTTAACTAACAGTGGTCGAGACACAAGGGTGATATGGAAGATTTCACCATTAGCTGCAAGAAAAGGGACATGAGGATCCTGAGATTTCCAATACGGTACCTGACTGCAAAGCAACCCGAGCTAAACAGGGCATAAAACGGCATCCTTAGCCTAAAAGCCCCCACAACGCTCAAGGGTCTTTTTCTGCCAGTCGGAACTAGAAGCAGGGATTACTTGCAAAAGGGCGTGGCCTAGACTATATCTTTAGCTACAACAGGTTCAATTCAGACAAGGGAGATAGTCAGAAGAGGAGCTTAGCCGGAAAAGGAAACACTAGGCTCTGATACCAGTTTGACAACCATCAAAGAACAAGCCGGAGACTAACCGGAGACTGTCTTTTATTATGCCTTAAGGGCTCTATTTATAGAGTTACAAAACAACTTGACCGGGTACAGGCTGGTAACCGGTTGACAGTAAGAAGATAAAAAGTTACAATACTGTTCTTACAAACAAAGTACTTGAAAACATAAACAGTAAGAAGATAAAAAGTTACAATACTATTCTTACAAACATAGTACTTAAAAAGACAAATCATAAAGGGACTGCTAGTCGATGTCAGAGCTGTCAGTGCTGCTGGCTGGATAAAAAGTAGCATGATCAATGAGCCAGTCGTTGTGTGCATCGAGGAGGCGCTCTATTCGGGGATCAGTGAGATGACCGGTTTGGTGAAGATCCCAAGCCTTATCAAAACGATCAAGAAGTGGGGCAGGAACTTGTTGTGGCAAGATGTCATTGGTTCGACACATGGTGGTAAGAAATGTTCTCCATTCTTCTTGATGGCCGAAACGGGTGTGGTATAGGTCATATGGTTTGAGTCCGTAGATATGGAAATCAAACGCATAGTGAATATAATGGCAGGGTTGTTGATGTTGGTCAAAGGTCTGGTGGATAATAGGGGGTCGATGGAAGAGAATTATGATTTGTGAAATATCCGGGTATAGTTCATCAGATGAGGGGAGATACCCAGATAATAGATCAAGCCAGTGTTCCGAGGGAGCAAACAGTTGGAGAAATTGTAGGACAGGATTGGAAGGTCGATGATGCATAGGAGCAATCCATCTGACAAAGTACCAATGAAGGGTGAGAAGGGGAAAGCTAAGGGCGATGGTGTGGGTAGAACAAAGGTGCCAGAATAGACACTTATAGATAAGTGGAAGGTCTGAGATGTCTACTGGGGAGTTAAAGGTAAATAAGGTTAGGAAAGGATAATCAGGATGAAAACAAAGTCCTGAGATGGGGAGTCCATGTCGTCGAAGGGACACTTCGAGGAGTTGGAGAGCTGTAGACTTGCTATAAGAAAGGACTGTTCGTAAGGTGAGATCTTGAAGGATTTCAGGTGGAAGGGTTGGAGGTAAGGAGCAACAAAGGTTATGGCCAGAAGGTGGTTGCTGGGAGGTAGAGGCTCCACGAGTTATGGGGAAAAGTAAGGGTATGATGGCGAAGGTTGAGGTAGGTCGGGAGAGGAAATCTGTCAAAACAATCTGTTGTCCTTTAATGTGTTTAACATCAAAAGACCATTGGGAAAACCATTGAGCCCATCGGAGAAGTTGTGCATGAGGGAGAATCCTTTGTCGAAATTCAAGCATTTTTGGGAAGCTAGACATGTCTAATTCAACAAGGAACTGATGACCTATCAGGTGGAATTGGAATGTTTCTATGCCACGCTTGACTGCTAATATTTCCTTGAAGGTAGAATGATAATGAGCTTCTGAATGCTGGAAGGATCCACTTTTGTATCCACAAACAGTTCTTGTAGTGGTGGAGGGTTGTTCTTCAAGAAGGACTGCACCCCAGTGAGTATCACTGGCATCTGTTTGTAAAATTCTTTTGCCTGTGGATGGAATCTGGAGTGTGGGGAGATTTTCAGAGAGTTTCTTTAAAGCTTGTATAGCTGATGTGTGAGCAGCAGACCATGGATTAGCTTTTTTGCGCAACAGCTGGTGCAACAGAGAAGTATGGATGATCTGTTGAGGAAGAAACTGTCATATAGTTGACTATCCCAAGAAATTGTTGAACTTGATTTTTGGTGAGAGGACCATCTAGAAATAATTGCAAGGAGGTTGCAATATGAGGTTGGAGATGATATTTTCCATTGGAGATGGTAACACCGAGAAAATCAATAGAAAGGACGCCAATTTGCATCTTCTTTGGAGAGAGCATAAGACCATATTCTTGAACAATATGATGGAATTGTTGGAGAAGCAAAAGATGATCAGTCTCAGTCTTGGAGAAGAGGAGAATATCATCAATATATATATATAAGTGCATGGTCTTGGATGGGAGCAAAGATTTTCATCATAGCTCTCTGGAAGATAGATGGTGCTGTTTTGAGACCAAAAGGCATTACTGTCCATTGCATATGATAGCCTGGAATGCAAAACGCTGTCTTTGGTCTGTCTTCCGGGACAATTCCAAGTTGCCAGAATCCTGCTTTGAGGTCAAACTTGGAGAACACAGTAGCATGGGCTAATTGAAGAAGCAAAGCCGGACGTGTTGGAAGAGGAAATTTTTCATCAGCCAAAAAGAAATTTAAAGGCCGATAATTAATCACCATTCTTAATTTTCCACGAATTTGTTCTGTTCTTTTCTTGACATAAAATGCTTGGCATGCCCATGGAGAGAAAGTTGGTTCCAGAAGTCCTTGGGACTGGAGCTGTTGAATCTCTTGAATAGCCAGTGAAAGATGTTTTGGATTGAGACCTGGATGGCTGGCTTTTGTCGGATTGACATCTTCATTTCTCTTGAAAGGAAGTGTGATGAAGAAGTCAGGGTTCTGCCATAAAGGTCGAGAACACTTAGTAAGGAAATCCGAATGAGATTCTGCACAGGATGTGTTGAAGATATGTGCTTTAATTTCTTCAAACAGAGATGGACCTGCAAAAAAGATGTTAGAAATAGGGGACCAAGGGAGAAGCTGTTGTTTATAGACAAGGCCTTGGGGAGTCCATCGAAGAGGAAGATGGCGAAGGACATCAAATCCTATGATGAGGTATTTTCCTGAAAAATGGGTTCCTAGGACTGTATGGGTAATAGACAGGGTTGGAAGAAGTTGGATTTTTATGGGTTGTCGAGACACAAGGGTGATGTCGAAGATTTCACCATTAGCTGCAAGAAAAGGGAGAGGAGGATCCTGAGATTTCCAAAAAGGTTGAGGAAGGACCTTTGGGTTCAGGATTGTAGTAGCAGTTCTTGTGTCAAGGAAGGCAATAAGTCTGATAGGTTTAGCATATGGCTCAGGAAGTATTTGGACTGAAACATGGGGAAGGGTAGCTGGTTGGATTTGAAGGAGAGGGGAGGGGATACTGGGTTGAATAGGGGGAAGAAGAGGTATCACCTGGTAGAGGGGATCAGATTCCTCGGACTCAGAAAGGGAAGACTCTGGGTTTGAGTCTGTATCAGGGAAATCTATTGCAAATAGTGAAAGTTCTGTAGGTGTCTCATCAAGAGAATATGAAGATTCAAGGTCAGCATCTTGAAGTTCTTCATGATGAAGGGAGGATAACATATGCAGGACCTTATCTTTCTTACGAGACATGGGACAATTTTTGGCAAAATGTCCATTTCTGCCACAGACATAACAAGCAGTGAACTTGTGTTTTCCTCTAGAGTGCTTTTTCCTGAGAAATCTCCATTTTTTTCGTGGAGAATGCAAAGAGAACTTCTTGTGACGTCGGGGCTTCCATTTCTGAGAGAATGGGGGCAACCTTCTATGATGAGAAGTTTTCTTGGGAGCACAATCACAAGATTTGTCACCTTTGCACTTGATTTTGAGATAAGAAGTATCACAAGCAGAAGAGACTTTATCAGAATGATCTTGCAAATCTTTCCAAACCTTTTTGATGTTGCAAAGCTTGTCAAGGGCAGTAAGAGCATAGCTATATAAAGAACCAATGGTACAAGAGGCTAATGGAATATTCTGGTTCTTCAGAAACTGCTGTGTATCTGCACCAAGAGGCTCTGGCAGAGAATTCAGAAATACTTGCTTTAAGTTTTCATCATCAATACCACCGATCTTATGGGAACGGTCGGTCATTCTGGAGAAATGTTTGTCAAGATTTGGTCTCAGTAGAGAACAACACTTCATCTGGAGAAACTCATCACGGGCCTTTGAAAGATCATTTGAAACGGGGCCAAGAAATTCTTGCTAGAGAGTGGTAACAAACTGGCTTTCAGTAAGTTGTACAAGTTATAGTTGTCGATAAGGACCAAGGGCCAAATACCATTCTCTGAGTTTTCCTTGGAGTCTTGCAACAAATTTGGACTAGACAGTTACTGATGAAGCTCCTTCATGAAGTAGTTCAGCATTAATCCATGCATGAAAATCAGCAATTCGAGACGCCCATTTGGAAACAGGAATATCATCCAGGGTAAAAAATTGTTTTGGGTCCTTTTTTTGATATGGGGTAAAGGGTTTAGGCGAGATTGGGGGTTGTCTAGGAGGTTCTGGATTCTGAATTTCAGGGTCATCATCCATTTCAAAAACATGCGAGGTAGCAGGTTGGGGTCCTTCATATGAAAGAAGGGGGTCTGGGATAGTAAGGTTTGTGAGAAACTCAGATAGAGTATTTTCTGAGGGAGACATAATGGTATGGATGGATAGCGGCTGGGGGAACCGGAGGAGGTCTATATGGGTTAGGGGGTGGAGGTGCAGGATATGAGACTGTCATAGGATAAGGGGTAAATGGAGGAGGTGGAGGTGGTGCTGGTAGGGCATCTGCAAATTCTTCCTTATAGTCACTAAGATCCATAAGTGCAGCAGTGGATGTCCATGTTGGGAGTACTCAACTGCGGGCACGTCCTCTGGCTGCTCATGTTCTTTTAGGAAGAGCACGTTGTTGTCGTTGAAATTCTTTCAATTCTTCAGTAGGAAAAGTCCTTGAAGAAGAGACAACTGGTGGTGCCGGAGAGGCATACATAGCAAAAGGATCTTGAGGAATGAAGCTAGGAACTGTGACTGGAAGTGGTTGTTGTTGCCGATGAGAAGAGGCAAAAGAGGGAGCACGCGGTTGTTGTTGTTGCATCTGATGAAGCTGAGCTTCAAGGTACCGAAGGTGCTTCTCTTTTTGGCCAATAAGGGCAAAAGCTGTAGTAGTATCAACAATACTAGAAGTAATTCCAGCAAGTTCAAGGTGGACCTGATCAATTTCTCTTTTGAGGGATTGGAGAAGATGATCATGATGGGACAAAGTGCCATGAGTTTGTTGGGTCTAAGCTAATATACGCTCAAGGTACTGGTTCTGGACAGTAGCATTTTCTGCCTGCCAATTCAAAGCTGCTTCAGCAGGAGAAATAGGTTCAGAACGACCTGTGGCTTGAACTGATGGTTTAACTTTCCAGATTTGTCGGATACCATGAACATCTGGACCAGAATCAAGAAGTCCGGGAAAATATTTTAGAGGAGAAGAAGAAGAAGAACCTGGAGTGTACATACAATAGTGAGGAATGATAGGAGGAGGTATTTCAGGTTTTGGAGGAGGCTTACAGGAAGGAGGAGAAGATCTAGGAGAGGGATCCGTAGGGTTTCCATAGTTGACATAGAAACGATACTTGGATTCTTCACTAAGGGGTCCAACTGAAGGATCTCTTGCCTCATATCGTTCTTGTAACTGTTGTTGGGTAGACTTTCGTCTAGAAGAATGACGAGAAGGAGGAAAATCATCGTCAGAATCTTTGAGGCAGTCATCACAGTCACAAAGGTCAAAGTAGTTATGACCAGTAACTGGATCTTGGAAGTAGAAGATCGGATTACTCTTAGAATCAAAAGATTTGATAGGAATTTTTTCTTGGATCATACCAAAAGAGGTTGGAAAAGGAGAAGGACGGGATCGAGGAGCAGGAAAACGGATTTCTATCTCACCATTAGAATGGGTAATATATTTAGGATTGGTAGACTGAACTGGTTCAGGAGGGGCCTGAGGTTGAGAGGCCGAAACCTGTTGTTCATAAGCTGTCACCCAAGAAGAGGGAAGAAGACGAAGAAGTTCATCATTAGATATTTGTCTGGGAACATAGGTACAACAAGGGACTTGGTTAGAGTTCATAGTGATGAACAACGTATCTTCAGAATGGCCTGTGAGAAGATCAAATGCATGATTTTGCAAACAATAAGCCATCTGATAGTGTAAAGTGGTAGCCTTTGTAATAGCATTCTGGGGGACACCAGTAATGTGGATTTGGAATTTCAGGGCCGTGGAGAGAAGAGGATCAGACAGGGGAATATTAAAATTAGGATACAACGTTAAAAACACTGTTCCAGCATTCAACGTAGTTTGAACAGTGGCAATCACGGCATGTTGATACCGTAAGAATCGACTGTCAAGAAGAGCGACCCTAGAAACTACTGGGAGTCCTTTACGACCATGGAAAGAAAGAGCAAACTTGATGGCTCCGAGGTGGAGATGAGTATAACCTTGTTGGATCCATTGAGGGATGAGATCCGGAGGTATCTCAAGGGTAAAAAGCTGCTCTTTATCAGTAGCAGGGACTAATCTTCTATTTGAATCTTGAATTTCCAAAAGAGTATACATCTATTTGTTCATCAATGTATAAAGACATGGTTTATTGCCTAATATAGTCTTACAAAGATCTGTACAAGTGACAGACTCTTGTTGTTTACCAAAACAGATAATTTTATCATCTGTGATGGATTCCTGATCATTTACTCATAGAAATATGCATTTCCAGCCATGTACTCTCAGTATTGGACAACTTTATCCGTATTAAAAATAAAATCCGGTGACTTTGCCACTTGGTTCTGGTGGAGTGGTGGTAATGCTTCCATATTTAGAAATTCTTTCTCAGCTTAATTCATAATTAAGTTTCTATTTTTGGGTACTAATGTTTTAAATATTAGATCCATGGACATAGCTGCTTAGTTTTGGTGTTGATGCTTCTGGTTTAGGGAATCTTGCTCAACTTAATTTTGTAATTATTATTTCTTTAGGCACTAGTTTTGTAACAATGTAATTAAGTTCAAATGCCTTTGAATTGATCCCACAAAGTTCATACTTACATTTTCTGTGATTTATGATCCATGAGAAGTAGAAGAATATCCCATCAACATTGGTTGGTGATTGGGAGAGACAAATCTTCTGTTGTTTTTTGCTATGGTAAAATGAATCTGTCACAGATAATTCTGCAGATTGAAATATGTGTGCATTTCCACCCATTTTACTCAATATATGCTCAGAAAGCAACTGCTCCAGTATACGATGGTATTAATTGCAATGATTCATTTTTTGCTTTGGGGTGTTAAAACTTTGGGTTTGGGACATTTAATCAGCCTGAATTTCGAAATGAACTACCACGTCTTTGAATTGGTCCCCGTTTTTTACGACTACTGAAAATATGAAGACAAATAAAGAACATAGAAGTTGAACCAACAGTTGGATAATGATTAGACCTTGTTGGATGGAATTCTTTTGAGTTTGAGGAGTGTAGATTGGATAATACTTTGTGTATTTGTGTGTAATGCCCCAACTTTCTGATTCTCGTTTCTTTTCTATCTTTCCTTAATTGGGTTCCACATAATTGGTTTCCATTTTCTTACCATTTATGATCGTGGAAAGGATAAGATATCCTGTCAATTTTCAATAACCATCTGAAAGCACACATTATCCAACTTGTTTACCCTTTCATCGTATCTGAAATGAGTGTTCCACAGATTTGTTCCCAAAAGGTGCAATTAAAATTAGCATGGGATTCAATGGGCAAATAGCCAACTATATTCACAAGTAGGAAGATTGTCCTTTTCTAATTTTTCAAGAATTCTAGTTTCTTTCTCTACCCACACCCCCCCCCCCCCCCCCCCAAATATTTTTTTTTCTAAGCTAAAATGAGCCCATCTAGTACTTGCATTTGGCACATTTTGCTTAAAATTATTCTATTCTGTTGTAACATTTTAAAAGAAGTGTTTTTTTTTTTATGCTTCAAAATGGGCCTTAAAACCCCTAAGACTTGACATGTTCTGTTTTCATCAATTTCTATTGGATAATAGCATAAAACCATTATTGACTGGAAATTTGATTTCTTTGTTGTGTAAATTTTACAGTTTTCAGCTGTTCACGTATTGGTTCAATTATGTGAACTTGAAAATGCCACTGTACGAGCAAATGCTGTGAAGCTGTTCTGTTGCTTGGCAGCAGATGGCGATGATGGCATGCTGTCAGAGCATGTTAATCAGAGGTGTATTGAGACCTTAGTCGGGATCATCAAAAGTTCTAATGATAATGAAGAGATTACTGCTGCAGTGGGTATCATTGCTAACCTTCCCATGGACCAAACCCAAATCACTCAGTGGCTTTTAGATGCAGGCGCACTTCAGGTCATTTTCAGATTTCTTAGCGATGGAAATTATACTGGTTCAGGTAGAAACCATCTAACTGAGAATGCCGCAGGAGCGATACGCCGTTTCACTGTTACGATGAATCTAGAGTGGCAGAAGAGAGCAGCAGAAGCTGGAATTATCCCTGTATTGGTACAGTTGCTGGACTCCGGAACTGCTTTGACAAAACGATATGCAGCCACTTCACTCACCCAATTTTCAGAGAGTTCAGTTATGCTGAGCAAACCAATAAAGAAACATGGGGGATTGTGGTGCTGGTCAGCTCCACCCGAAACTCCCTGCCCAGTGCACATGGGCATATGTGCTGTGGAATCTTCGTTTTGTCTCTTGGAGGCCGATGCAGTGCAACCCCTTGTGAGGGTGCTTGGGGAGCCAGATATTGGGGCCTGTGAGGCCAGTTTACAGGCACTGTTGACTCTGATTGATGATCAAAGATTACAGAATGGTAGTAAGGTGCTTGCTGAGGCAAATGCCATTGCAGCAATTATTAGGTTATTGGGTTCACCCTCTACCCAATTACAGGAGAAGTCTTTGAATGCTTTGGAGAGAATTTTCCGGCTGGTGGAGTTCAAGCAACAGTATGGGGCTTCAGCTCAGATATTTTTGGTAGATATAACTCAGAGGGGAAACAGTGCTATGAAATCTTTGGCAGCCAAAATACTTGGTCACTTGAATGTGCTTCACGACCAGTCCTCTTATTTTTAAATTAGTTGAACATAACGTTTTGAAACCCCCTTTGAATTGAACACTCATTGTTGAAGCAGAATCTTGTCTACAGAAGTTGAACATCAGGCACAATCTGATACTTGAGCATTGAAAGGAGATTATTATTGGCCACAAAACCTGTGCCCTATCTTGCTAATTCTGTAAAGATTGAGTTGAGTTTTTATTGGAAAGAAAATCAAGCAGCTGAAGGGGTGGAGGTCCTCTAAGTATTTGTATTGAGGCCTCGGTGCGGAATTTAGGATAAACAATGTACATTACCAAGGCTAGTCCGGCCGATGCCAGATCATTATTAGAATGGACGAACTTCGATTATTTTTTGTTTATTACTGAAAAGAATGTGTTTGTATTTTATACAGGAGGCAGTAACAGGGTACAGTTCTTTGTAATCAGGCAGATATATCAGAATAGAAGTTGAATTTGGAATGAGGACATTCTTGATTCTTGTAATTCTATGTGGAACGAAAATTACCATTTTATTCTTTTCCACCATGTGACCTTCAAAAAGTATGCACCAATGTCAATGCCAATGTATTTGGCTATGTTATGAAAGTAGCAACAGCCCCTTGTTTAAGAAGCCAAGGTAGATGAGATGACTTAGCTACTGCTGGTTTATATTAGAATCATAAGAAACAAATATGAAATATCTTACAAATATATTTACATTTCAATGAGTGCTAATCATCTGCAAATTTAAGTTAGAAAACAGGGCAATTATCAACAATCACTCCTTTGGCGGTTGGGCAAGCAGCCAAAGGGCAGCCATCTAGGTTGTTTCCCCACCAAGTAATGCTGATTTCCTTCAGGCCCAAGAACCGAAACAGGAGCACGGCCATGAAGGCAAGGCCAGAATCTAGAGCCCCTGAGAGAACATAATTGTGGCGTTGCATAAGTTTGGCCGATATCTATAGATGATGAAACCAGAGAGGAACCCAAGAAGTAGCCAAGTGCTGAAGTTGATCGCGCTGGCGGGGGGCATCATTCCTGTGGCACCTAATATGATTGGCATGTTGATGAGGCGGATCCATTTCTTCTGAGGGAAGGCTTTGTGTGCAACCCAAACAAGAACTGGGGCAATAGCTCCACCTAGGAAGAACCAATTGACAGCTGAATATGAACCAAGGTCCCCAAAAAATCTGCGAGGGCCAATCAGCCCCCAGATAACAGATGCATCGTAAAATATTCGGTCCATTGGACAGGTCCATGGGCTGTTGGGAGGCAGCAGGGAAGTGTCACATATGTTGGGGATGGAAGTCATTAGGCACCATGCAGTTCCCAGGTAGACCAAACAAGATAGCAGGGTTCCCAAAACCTGATTCATAATGTAAAGAAGAATAATGTAGAGGAGGATCATGTCCATTAGGAAATTGTTCAGTGGCAAAAAGTCACCTATTTCCTCACTGAAAATGAGAAGGAATGAAAAATTAAAGCTAACCTGGGCCATGAACATTGTTCTCGGAGGAATCTTCATGTAGTGACCAAGCTTAAAATCTTGCAGAAAGGTGATGGCTTGACTCATACTAATATATCCATAAACCTTGAAGCACATGTTGGCAACAGGGCGTCCCGGGTACATGTATCCTATGATATACTCAGTAATGATGTTCAACCCTGGTTGCTGTTACATTAGCAAGGTGATCAGGCTTACCCCATGGAGAAAATATGAAGAGAAAAAAAGGGAATTTTGAGAAGTAAACAAGAGTAAAAAAGAAACCCACCTGGTTTGTGGTGCCAAAGATGATGCCAATTGGGAGAGTGAAGATCAAGGCAAGAAAACAAGCTAGTAAGACTCCCCACCATGGTAACTGAAGTTGGTCATTGTAGTACTGACAAGCGAAGATAGTTGCAGAAATGTTGCAGAGGAGGATACAGATGAACCACCATTCAGGAACTTGCTTATACTACTCATAAGCCTAGTGTGTATGTCCATCTTCCTCTTCTGCTTCAAGGCTGATTTGCTTTGCTCCAATATTTCCCTATTATGGGATTTTAGCATGGGAGTTGTTACTAATGTTGCTGAGAGATTTTTTGTTTGTAACAATTAAGAAAAAGGATGATACCAAGTTAAGCTACTATTACATTTACCTTCCATGGAAGACAAGAACATGAGCAATAGTGGCAGTGAGGGCAGCAAAGCCAGCACCATAGCTAATGGCAAAGAAGGTGCTGATGTAAAGAGGGCCATTGTGCTTGTAGGCGTTGAGGTCAATCTGGAAGTCAGAGTTGATGATAGAAGAGATGTTGTAGGTCTGGCCTGAAGAGTTGAAGAGATGGCTAGAGTAGATGGGGAAGGTCTTGGCATTGTAGATATTAAGCCAGTAGGAAGCAGGGACGATGAGGTACATAAGGGTGAGGAAACCAACGGCAATGTTAGCTGTAGCAAACCAAGTGTTGGCTAGTGGACTACCAAGGTAAGAAGAGGCTGTGGACCAGTCGAAGCTGAAGGCACCCATGACCAGACCATGAAGGCCAGAGCCTAGTTGATGGGCGAGAACAGAGGTAGGGAAGACCCAGCAGACCCAAGAAATGGAGGTTAACATGGGAAGTAGGTAACCAGGAAAGACGTAATAAGCAAAGCTACACATGAAAGCAATTAGAAAGAACTGGTTACGCGACAGCCGGCCCTTGGGTCTCTCTTCTTTGTCATGTAAAGCTCTGCAATAGTAATCAATCAAGCAATCAAGCAATCAAGCAATCAAGCAATCAAGCACAATATTATCAATCCATCTTGATAATATACAGGCTATGATGTTATTTCATTCCATTTGAAGTCTTCACTCATTTTCAAACCTGTCCTTAGGATTCCATGAGAGCGGATCAAGTCCTCGTACGAGAACCATTCTCGTATGGGGCTGATCTGCACAGATGGAATCTACCCAACAATCAACTCTGTGGTGGATTCCATCTGTGTGGATCAGCCCGTACGAGAATGGTTCTCATACAAGAACCTGACCCACACTTAGATTCCATTCCCTTGGCTGTTACCATGGGGTTGCAGCCCAGGCAGCAGCAATTTTTTTTTTCTTTTTTTCTCTTTAACTATCCATCCACATTTCATACTAAATAGTAAAGGAGAGGGACAGGCACACTGACCTTGCGGCAAGCCATAGGGTGGCACCAATAGGGGCATGAGATGGGGAATCATACAGAAGAGGAGGGAAGACATTGTCGAGAATCAAGATTGAATGTTGTAAAGTTGGGTAAAGGAGGATTTAGATCCTCTCAGTGCCATTAGAGGCCTATGCCCAGGTCCTCCCAGCGCATAAAACTATTTCAGTAATAGAACGAGTCACACTTTTACCACTAAACTATACCCGCTACATTGTACAATGTGATTATTGTACATGAATGGACCATTTGTCAAACAAGAGAATTGGGCATCAATAAGATCAGGATCGATATGGAATCATGAAAAGAAAATTAGAGTGTTGAAGTCTTTTCGCGGCAGCCTTGATGAGCTAGGGAAACAATTTTAAATGACAAGTTTTATCTTTTCTTTTTTCTTTTTCACGATTGAGTTGTGACAGGCACAACTCGAAGGAACCATTGACGTCTGACCATAAAAATGAATTGTGCAAGAATCATAGCTCCCTTTTTTTTTTTTTTCAACTTCTCCATTCTTTACAAGCAAATAAAAGATTTTCTTAAAAAAGAGGGAGAATTTGAATCTTATCTTTATCACACTAGCTATATGTCTACCTCTCTCCTCTCCCCTTTGGATTTGTTCCCCGATACCCATTGTACACCATTCGAACCTTTTATCCCCTGACCATGAGTTAAGGAAAAAGTGGAAAACTACCTTCGTGGATTGGTAGTTGGGACTTAGTCGCATATCGATGGATTGATACAGTCGAAGGGTAAAAATATAAGAAACAATTTTCAAAACCAAGTGTATTCCTATTCGATCTAGATCAATTCAGGCCTATTCAAATAGAGATCAGGTTGGTATCAAGCGAGAGACTGAGGACTAGGAGTTTCAATTTCAAACCCGATCTGATAAGCCTATCAAAGCCAGACTATTTAAAACCCAGACTGACCTAGCCCAATTAATAAATTTGTTGAGCTCAAACCTGGCCTGATTATAATCGATACAATGCCCATCCAATATAAACCTGATTAAATAAACTGTTGTTCAGAGTGTATGACTTCAAAATGGTCAAGCCCGATAAGACCTGACCAAGATCGATCCCGGTGTCTCAGACCATGGGATAAACCGATAAGGTGATGGCCCCAATCGTATTCAACCCTGTTAGGCCGCTAAGCGACAATCATAAGTCACGACAACTATTTGCGTTTTTGCGTCTGTGTTGCTGTGTATGCGCGTGCCGACACTCTTTAACGACTGGTGGCCACTGAGTGAGACCTTCGTGTTTGGGCTATACCGCTATACCATCTACCTCGAACAACGAGACACCCGAGCCTCTATCGCGTCACCCGCCGCCCGGATGTCTTTCTCTCTCAGTGCCTGTTGGAGTAATGGAGGAATAGTACTCACGGTGAGAGGCCCAGAACGAAGACCAAAGAAGAAGAAATGGGTCAAATGAACGCAAACCTGAACAACTAGACCTGTACGAGATTGCTCGGCCACAACATCTCTGCAGGCTCCACTAGATGTCTCCGGAATAGTCCCGCCCACCCAAAACCCAACACCTGCAATACCCAATACATACCAACTTCATCATTTTACAGATCTCAATCAATCAAGCAATCACCAAAAAAATTAATCAAAAAGAAAAAGAAACTTAGGGAGTAATCAAACTAACAAACCTGGGTTGTGATCATAAGGATGAAGGAAACAAAGAAGGTGAGTTCCCTCTTGTAGTAAAGCTTAATAGCACTGAGGATGTGAGTGGCATAGACAGTACCAGCTCCAGCATTAGCAAAGATCGTGATAAGCACATGCTCCTTCACATTAAAGGGTCCTGGATTAAGGGTAAACTCCCATTGGGTACCCTTGAAGAAGATACAATTGGTGATGGTGGAAGCCATGAGATGCCCAAGAGGCACCACTGATATCTGTGCAGATAAGGCAGTGATGGCCAAGGGCTCTGTTCTGTACCAGAAGAACTGGTTGAGGAAAGATAGTAACACGCAAGACAATACCCCTAGAACCCACATTCGGAATGTCAGTACAGGGAGGGTCGTGTCGTCCGTCGTCGGCACCGTAAAAGCCACCTGCTTTACCGGTGAGTTCTCGGTCTCATCTTCCATGGAACCCTTCTCCATCTCCATCTCCAATCTCCCCTTCTTTGTAATACTCTGTGATAGTCTGTCTCAGTCTCAGTCTGTCTCAGGGAATGTTACTTAAAAGATAGCTACCTTGGATACTGTGATCTGCCTTTGGTCATCTCTTATTCATTTTTTTAGAGAGAGAGCCCACCATGAATCCATGATCACCATCACCCCTTCCTCTTGTAAGTTTGCCAATTACAAGAATGACAAGTGTGATTGAATTTCTTGATGTAGCAGGACACAGCTTTTATTGAATGATGGGATTTTGATTAACAGTCAATGGAAAGGAACTATATATTTAGAAACAAGTTCAGAAGAGAATCATTAGAATCTTTTCTGGTAAGCTTGAATCACGCTCAACCCTTACTCATCTTCTCTTTCTGAATCCTCCGCAAGTGGAAATACTGGATTTTTGTTGGCCGTTGGTGAATGTGTCCAAACACTAAACCCAATTTTTTTAATTTTTTTGGGGGGGTGGTGGGTGGGTGGGAATGAGACTCTGCACTGGGGGCCAATGGCAGCGCACCAAGAAGCATCAAAAGGGTTGGTTTTTTTTCATTTTCATGGGGGTAGGATGGTCATTTCACCTTCTCTGTATCAGGAAGCAACCCTCTCGACAGAGATTTAGATCTTCTCCAATCGGGGGTATTAAATGTAATTGATGTCTTTATTAAACTCTCACGCCCTCCAGTACTCACTTTCTCTCTCTAATATTTAGAAACTAATATCAGTTTCTTTATTCAGTTTAACAGAAGGTTAAGCCTCCTATAAGATCTCTAACATCTTTGACTGATTGCATCAGCTAAGAGAATCTTCTCTATCTATATTTTGGAAGGAGATTGATATGGGAATTATACAAAATCCTCAAACCTTTACATGGCAGCAGAATTGGCCTCATATGGGACAATCTCCCATTTGGGATGATAACCTGTATGAGGTAAGTCAATTCTGAAAAATTATGATAGCATGCCATTTGACATGTTTGATAACTTACCATGTCGAAGAAGATCCACATTCCATGTTAATCATGTTGATCTAATCTTAGAGATCATGTTGAATTCTCTAATTTGTAAAGTGCCCAATATCCTCAAAGTTGGAGTTCTTTCCTACTTTTCTAAGTGGGAAAGCTATTGATTTTGAGACCATCATTGAAGCACCATTAGCAGGACCCTATATGGAAGAATATTCAATGTTCTATACTTGCCACTTCACCTCACTTGAGATGGAATTCATGAAAGCAGAGAGCATTGGGAAATTTTGAGGAGATAGATAGACACATACATAATAATTTTTTATCTTAAGCTACGTTTGGTAGTCATTCAGTTTCAGAAACGATATATCAAAAACAAAATTTTCAGTTTCTGTGCCAAAATTCCGTCTTAAAATAAAAAATGGTGTTTGGTGAACCTGTTTCAGGAATGATTATCCTAGTTGTTCGCTTTTTTTTTTTTTTGTATTTGGAAATGAAACCAAAATGATGGAACAAGGTTTTGTCGATTCATCAGTTTGCGTTTCTAGCATTTTTTCCCCCCTTTTCGTTAGAAAAAAAAAAACTGAAGAACACCAAGTTGACACCTAGCGCTTTATTCCCTTTTTTTGTTCCCAAAGAACGGAAAAACATCAGAAACATTTTTCTGGATGACTACGAATCGCAGCCTTATTCTATCTTTTGTATTTTTTTTTTCTTTTTTTGGTTATGGTAGCCAAGAGAAGAAAAAGAAAAGAAATGAAAAGAAAATGATCGAAAGAAAAAAATTATTATGTAATCATTCTCAAGGTGGATTTTGAAATTCAAAAAAAGAATCGTTTCTTGGTTTAGGACATGTCAAAGACAATGAAATTTTCTTAAACCAAGAAAATAGTACAATTTTTGTATATTTTTCACCTTTTGCCTCTCTCGGGGGCTCTTGGTTACTCACCGACATCGGCAAAGGAAGGCAAAGATAATCTTTGGTGCTCTTGGATCTCTGGTTCTGTGTCGTTTTTGTGTTTGCCTTCGTTAGGTCATCCAATCCCTATACTAAGTATACTTAATCATCTATTGGGCTTTTTTAATTTTCTCTGCTATAAATATACCATGGCTTCCTCTGGTTGAATTTCTTCAGGGTTTACTCTGCTTCCAAACTCTGGTTCAGAAGAGGACTTCCAGCTTGTAATGGATCAAAAGAAAAAGAAGAGACCATCATGGCCATTAGGGGTTCATTTCAGTACTGAAACTCCACCAATGTCTGAAAGCCTATGAGGCCAGTTCATTGATTTGTGTTGCCAATGGTGTTTGTTTTGGTTGTCAATGAATGTAGAGCTACAAAGAATTTTTTTTTTGGGTTAGTCCTATCTTCTGTCTATTAGGGGCTAAGGACCTAAGATTAGGGGTAGAAGAAAGAAGTAAAATGAGGGATTTGGTTATTGGGTTACTGGTCTGGTCTGTAATGGATCTTTATAAACAAGGATTCCAGAGTAATCTAAGCATATATGTGAACTTTACACATATATTGTTACATAAAAACAAGAGTAATGAAGAAACACATATAGTTTACATAAAAACAGATACATAATATGTTAATTTGTTGAAGATAATCTTGCAACAGAATATCTTTGATCAACCCTATAATAGCACATAATTGGAACATGAAAATGTACTACTACTTAAGGAGGGGATGGAAACCAAGAGCTTTCAAATGTATAAAAGAAAGGAAGGTAAAGAGACAAGGTAGCATATTTGATTAGGGAGAGAACTCTTCTTCATGAATATTTTTACTGAGTCCAACCTTTTAACTACTTTTTTCATTGTTATTTTCTGTTCAACATGTGCTTCTTGAAGACATATTCAAGCTTGTGTGGCTCTTTTTCCATTGAGGGTGAGCTAGGTGTATTTGTTTCTGTCACTTAGATTAATTTTCGGAAAGCAGATCCATAGAATCGCAGGATATGAAATATTTTGCGTAGTTATTTACATTCAAATGAGTTCTTAGCCTCTGCAAATTTAAGTCAGAAAACAGGGCAATTATCAACAATAACACCTTCGGCGGTTGGGCAAGTAGCCAAAGGGCAGTTATCTAGGTTGTTTCCCCACCAATCAATGCTGATTGACTTCAGGCCCAAACACAGAAACAGGAGCACACCCATGAAGGCAAGGCCAGCATCTAGAGCCCCTGAGAGAACATAATTGTGGCGTTGCCACCAGTTTTGCCGGTATCTATACAGGATGAAGCCAGAGAGTAACCCAAGAAGTAGCCAGGTGCTGAAGTTGATCGCACTGGCAGGGGGCATCATTGCTGTAGCACCTAATAAGATTGGCATATTGATAAGGCGGATCCATTTCTGCTGAGGGAAGGCTCTGTGTGCAACCCAAACAAGAACTGGGGCAATGGCTCCACCTAGGAAGAACCAATTGACAGCTGAATATGGACCAAGGTCCCCAAAAAATCTGCGAGGGCTAATCAGACCCCAGATAACAGATGCGCTGTAAAATACACGGTCCATTGGACATGTCCATGGACTGTCTGGAGGCAGCAGCGAAGTGTCACAGATGTTGGGGATGGAAGCCATTAGCCACCATGCAGTTCCCAGGTAGACCAAACATGATAGCAAGGTTCCCACAACCTGATTCACAATGTAAAGAAGAATAATGTGGATTTGTGGCTAAAAGTCACCTTGTACCTCACTGAGAAAATGAGAAGGAATAAAAAATTAAAGCTAACCTGGGCCATGAACATTGATCTGGGAGGAATCTTCATGTAGTGTCCAAGCTTGAAATCTTGCAGAAAGGTTACAGCTTGACTCATACTGATATATCCATACACCTTGAAGCACATGTTTGCAACAGGGCGCCCTGGGTAGATGTACCCTATGATATACTCTGTAATGATGTTCAACCCCGGTTGCTGTTACATTGCCTAGTGGTCAGGCTTACTCCCTGGACAACATGAAATGTAAACAAGAGTACCAAGATACCCACCTGGTTTGTGGTGGCATATATGATGCCAATTGGGAGAGTGAAGATCAAGGCAAGGAAACAAGCTAGTAAGACTCCCCACCATGGTAACTGAAGTTGGTCATTGAAGTACTCACAAGCGAAGATAGTCATAGCAATGTTGCAGAGGAGGATGCCGATGAACCACCACTGGGGCACTTGCTTATACTTACTCATAAGCCTAGTGTGTATATCCATCTTCCTCTTCTCCTTCAAGGCTGATTTGCTTAGCTCCAATATTTCCCTATTTTATGGGATTTTAACATATCTGTTACTAATGTAACAAATGTTACTGAGAATTTTTTGTTTGTAAGGTAATTACTGTCAGTATTACCTTCCATGGAAGACAAGAACATGAGCAATAGTGGCAGTGAGGGCAGCAAAGCCAGCACCATAGCTAATGGCAAAGAAGGTGCTGATGTGAAGAGGGCCATTGTGCTTATAGGCATTGAGGTCAATCTGGAAATTAGAGTTGATGATGGTAGAGATGTTATACTTTTGGCCAGAAGAGGTGAAGAGATTACTAGAGTAGATGGGGAAGGTCTTGGCATTGTAGATGTTAAGCCAATAGGAAGCAGGGACAATGAGGTACATGAGGATGAGGAAGCCAGCACCAATGTTGGCTGTAGCAAACCAAGGGCTGGCAAGTGGACTGCCAAGGTATGAAGTAGCTGTGGACCAATCAAAGGCAAAGGCACCTATGCCCAGACCAAAAAGGCCTGAGCCCAGTTGGTGAGCAAGAACGGATGTAGGGAAGACCCAGCAGACCCAAGACATGGAGGTTAACATGGGAAATAGGTAACCAGGAAAGACATAATAAGCAAAGCTACACATGAAGGCAATTAGGAAGAACTGGTTGCGAGTCATCTGGCCCTTGGGCCTCTTTTCTTTCTCATGTAATGCCCTGCAAGAATAATCAATCAATCAATCATTCAATCGTGGTTATATACATGCAGTGATCTTATCCTAATGGTGACTACTTCGACTTGAAGAGTCGGCGTCTAGGAGAGGAGGTCGTGGGATTGAACCATGTCGTATTCAGATGTGTGCAGGTGAATATGTGCAGGAGTAGGTGACCCTTAGCCATACTAGCACCCAGTAGGCTGGCCCATTTGCTAGTGGCGCTCAGTAGGAAAAAGAACAAAAAAAAGTTATCCACTACAATGTACATCCAAAATGAAGGCTTATCAGTATTTGGGTGCTCTCTTTAATGATTAATTTATAGAAGGGAATTCTATCCAAAATGAAGGAATATAAGGATTTGGATGCTCTCTTCAATGATTAATTTTTAATAGTGAATTCTATCTTTAGTGGTGGTATCAAATTAGGGATGGTAACTTGGATGTACTTTTAAGGATGAAGAAAATCTTTCGAAAAGATCTCATAAAAGGGGAGATTATTGGAGTTTCATGGTGTGATTTAAGGCACCTTCTCCTTAATTGCTAGAATTTAAACACTCAAGCCCTAACAACCACAATTGGTTAGGAGGTGGTTCAATCTATAGTCTAGTCCTGAGATTTAGATCCTTAACTGTGATATGCCACCACTCGTTTAGCGTGGAGTGGCAACTGATGAGATATCTTGAGACCAAGAGACATGTAGCTAGAGCAAGTTGAGTACAAATATTTATGAGGAAATGTTTCCTGTCTAGGAGTGTGATCGACATCAACTCCTATGTGTCTATCTCTCTCCTTTACACTTATAAAATGACATTTCTACCATTTTTCCCGGACAGAAAACGCTTTGTCATATTAATTACAAGACTAATTTTTTTCAGAGTTTCACACTTCAAAATCAATCAGAGAAAAGTATCGGTAGTTGGGAGTTCAAAATGGCATCTCCTATTCCCCCTACTGTACGAAGGGTAGGGGACCCATTTCAATTAAACATTGTGCCAACTTGATAGGCCCAAAGTCCAATTGTATTCAACTCTGCTGGTCTGCCACGCTAGACTACAACTGTTTGTATTTCAGCCTCTTTTGTCCGGGCACGGGTTAGTTGACTATTGACTACAACCTCCATATGTGGTCTACTGCCAATCTGTCAAACTACATAAAATCCTTTGCTGAGGCCGTGAGTAATAATGAATATTCAATAGTTGGCGTGTATGCCAAGACCATTCCAATCGTTGGATCCTCACTAACATTCACCATTGAGGATTTGAAACCTCCTCGTTGCTCTAGTCTCTTTCTCGACATCCTAATTTTATGGAAGGTCTAATAACTTTTCCAAGAGTAGTGGAAGAATTATATTCACGGCTAGAGAGGAGAGAAGTCTCACCACCAAAGAAAATTGGGGTTGGGGGGGGGGGGTACTTAAGCACCCTTTCCTGGAGCAAAAAAAATGAGTAATACAGGTTGAAGAATGCAAACCTGAACAGTGAGACCTGCACGAGATTGCTCGGCCACCACATCTCTGCAGGCTCCACAAGATATCTCCTGAATATCCCAGCCCATCCAAACCCCAACACCTACAATACCCAATTCATACCAAGTTAAGAGATCTAAACCAAGTAAATCACCAAGAACTTAAAACAACAAAAAGAGAAAGAAAATGAGGGAGTATTTAAATCAAACAGACCTGGGTGGTAATCATGAGGATGAAGGAAACAAAGAAGGTGAGCTTCCTCTTGTAGTAAAGCTTAATAGCACTGAGGATGTGAGTAGCATATACAGTTCCAGCTCCAGAGTTAGCAAAGATGGTGATGAGTACATGTTCCTTCACATTGAAGGGTCCTGGATTGAGGGTGAACTCCCATCGGGTACCCTTGAAGAAGATACGATCTGTGATGGTGGCTGCCATGAGATGCCCCAGAGGTACCACTGCTATCTGGGCAGATATGGAGGTGATAGCCAAGGGCTCTGTTCTGTACCAGAAGAACTGGTTCAGGAACGAAAGTAACACACATGACACTACCCCCAGAACCCACATTCGGAAGGTCAGGACAGGGAGGCTTGCGTCGTCTGTCGTCGGCACTGTCAAAGCCACTTGCTTTACCTGTGAGTTCTCGTTCTCATCTTCCACTGAACCCATCTCCATCTCCATCTCCAGCCCCATCCCTATTCTCTCTGTGATATTCTGTAAATGGTCTTAGTCTGAGACTCTTCTCATCAACTGATTCTCCCCTGTTTTTCTTCCTAGTTTTATTTCAAAGGCTCATAATAAAACCATAAAGGGGATAAGATTCTGAAGAAAATCCTTATCGACAGGGATGGATTCAAGTATCACCAGAAAGAGAGAGAGAGAGAGAGAGAGAGAGAGAGACACGGGAAGATCAGACTCAAAGAGTCAAGTCAAGAGGGACCACGAGCCCACCATCAGTGCTTCCCCTTTTAAAATTGTCAAATTAGGCTGCTTTTGATCCAGAAGTGAGCATTAACGCCAAAAAAAAAACTGGTAGTGTGGCATGTGAGAGATTACAGGAATTAGCAGGACACATCTGTTATTGAACAAGATTCTTTTCACATACCATTGGAAACAAGTTGAGGAGAGGACTTATTATAATCTGTTCTCTCAAGCAGGAATCACACAGAATCCCAAACCTCCTCATACCCAAGTGGAAATTCTGGACTTCTTTTGTTGGTGGTTGGTGAAGAGTCAGAGAGGAATTACTCTCCAAAGTTGGTGAAGAGTCAAGAGGGGTGGATGAGTTACTCTCCTACTACGCTTCCTAAATTTTTTTTATCTTCTTTTTTCATCAACAAGCCTCATCACTTATTGAGTTCATCTCATACTCCTACTCTATACAAGATATCTTCTCCTTCTTATTATTGCTTCCCTGTGTAAATTATACAGAAAAGTGGTAGGCTTTGGAGTAAGTAATGAATGAATGTTATATAAATACAGATCAGTAAACAGGGCAGCCTTCAAACACAATCCCTTACAATCCTAAGGTTGTGTTTGGTAGCCAAGAGAAGAGAAGAAAACAAATGCAAAGAAAAAAGAATCTAGGAAAGAAAAGAATAGAAATGAAATGAAATGGAAAGAAAAAAAAGAAAAAAAAGTCTGTTTGGCTACCAATAGAAGGAAAGAAAAGAAAAGAAAAGTTTTTTTTCTATTTTATTGTGTTTTCTTGTATTTTAGGCTATGTTTGGTTGTCAAGAGAAGAAAAAAAAAAAATTAGGAAAGAGAAGAAAAGAAATAAAATGGTAAGAAAATAAAAGGTTTTGTATGTTTAGCTACTAATAGAAAAAAAGAAAAGAAAATGTTTTCTATTTTCTTATGTTTTCTTGTGTTTTAGGCTTTTTTTTTTTGCAGCGAAAGAAAGCTTTACCATTCGCAGGTGATTTTTGAAATTCAAAAAAAGAATCTTACGATCAAGGACACACCAAACATAATGGAAATTTTTTAAACTAAGAAAATAGTATAATTTTTGTACTTTTTTCTTCTCTTGCCTACCAAACACAACTTCAGTGAAGGAACATTATTAGTTCTAGTTGTGGCCATTTCACTTAGACTGATGTGGGAATTGAGACAATAGGTAATGATGGTATCATTACTAATTCCCTTTTAGACATTACCAATTCAAATAACTGAACTGGTACAATCATGAACAGAGCAAACTAGAGCTTGTCCTTGCTCATGCTCCTCTGCTTCTTCTTTCTAATACTTGATTATTGTATTGGAAAGCATTTTAATATTTTTGTGTTGGGTAATTGTCTCTGCTTGTGTTATGTTTGTCTCAAATTCATGATTCGTTTGAAGAATGATCCATTTTGACATTTTTTTTTGTGGCAACCCGAATGAGATTTTTTATCTGAGATATGTGATGATAGCAAATGGCTCTGTGAATCTGTGTTTCTTTTCTTCGTATCAGTTTGGTGTTTGTTCTAACAATTTGCTTCCTGGTAAGAACTGGGTTGAAAGGAGAAATAGGATGAGATAATGAGACCAAAGGGAGTGAGGTGGGAGCGGATTCTTTTGCTGAAGACATAAGCCAAGTCAAACTGATTTAGAAATTTTTGCCAATTGGAATTACAAGTAATCCTGCCCAGTATTTTTCAGAAAAAATCTTGGCTTTCACCCGTAATGGAATCTTAAAGGGTATTTTAGAAAATACTAAAATCTAGGAGCGTAATTGTGAACCTTTAAGATTACATTTCTTTGGTTGCCAGAGAGGTTGTAGCTAAATTTCGTTCTTTTCTTGTATTCTTCTTATTCCATCCACCATTATTCACAGGTAGCTTTCTTTCTATCTATAGCCATCTGTATCAAATGGACCATAATGTGTTTATTTTTCCAAATAAGAAAGACACCTTCACATGACCACACAAACAAACCTACAAAATAACAAATCATTCTCGATCTTGAAATTTGATACCTGCTCAACTCGAACTGTGGAACAGTCTCAAACCCAACTTGATTGGTAAATGAACTTTCTATTCATTGAGAATAGACAGAGTCATGGGAGTTAGTCCCAGACAGGGTCATGGGACTTAGTCCCCATCCCTGTGGTGGGGATAGGTGAGGCGATGGCAGTAGTGGGGCAAGGTGAGTTGTGTTGGGTGATCTGGCTCCTCACCATAGAACCCAAGGATTAGAGAGTGACCCTAGGGCTGGGAGATCTTGGGCATGTGTCCCTAGGTCACCCCAATCTTAGAATTACTCTCTGGTCTCTGGGCTCTATGGAGAGGAATCTTATCTGAGTTGGAGGGAGGAGGAGGAATAGTAGTAAAACGGAGGTCCTAATTCATTTAATAAAGGAGGGATAATTTAGGTATTTTAAAGTACAAGGGGAGAGAAGGAAGGATTTGGCTCATTTGCATGTTGATGAAATAGCATCATCTTCTGGACAAGTCTTCTATTTTGTTCTCCAAAACTGTTTTGTGCTCCAAAAGCAGGGATTCAATTTTTTTTTTGCTAAAAATATATATTAAAACGGAAAAGAAAAACTTACAAGAGGCACTAGGCCCCAACAAACAAAAAGAACCAAAAAGGATCAAAACATGAAACTAGAGAATGAAAACTAGGTCAACAAAAAGGAGCAATAACGAGCTCATACTATGTTTGTCAGATTTTCCAATCGGATGAATGAAGAAAGTAAGGGGCAAATCTAATACGATGGAAGAGGGCAAAATGGTAAATAAATGCTTTTTTTCCTTGGTGCTAATCTTCTCTCTCTCTTTGTCTCTCTCTCTCTCTCTCATGCAGGTCTTGGAGAACTTGGGCAAAGTAGCACTTCTATGTTTTTGCTCACTAAGGAAAGGGATTACATATCCAAGTAAAAAAAAAAAAATATACCATATTGGTTTCATCTCAAACTCCTCTAATTTATGCAAGATACCTTCTTATTTTATTCACTGTAAATTTTTCTTTTCTGTGAACCCCTGTTTCTTATTGCTTCACTGTGTAAATTATACAGAAACGTGGTGGGCTTGTAGTGAGTAATGAATGAATGTTTATACATTAGATCAGCTGTAAACAGGGCAGCCTTCAACCATAACCCCTTTGGCAGTGGGGCAAGTTGCCAAGGGACAGCCATCCAAGTTGGTTCCCCACCAACTAAGGCTGATGTCCTCCAAGCCCAAGCACAGGTACAACAACACACCCATGAAGGCAAGCCCTGCATCCAGTGCCCCCGAAAGCACATAGTTGTGGCGTTGCCACCAGTCCCTTCGATACCTGTACGCAACAAACCCAGATAGGAACCCAACAATGATCCAACTAGAGTAGTTCACTGCAGTCGCTGGTGGCATCATCCCTGTCGCACCAATCAAGACTGGCATGTTAATGAGCCGAATCCATTCTTGTTTAGGGAATGCCTTGTGCGCCAACCATACTAACACAGGTAAAATAGCTCCTGCTAGGAAGAACCAATTGATGGCCTCGTAGGTGCCCAGAGCCCCAAATATTCTAAGTGGCCCAATTAAGCCCCATATCACTGAAGCATCATAGAAGACACGGTCTGCTGGGCATGTCCATATTGTTGATGAAGTGTCGCAAAGGTCAGTGATGGTTTCCATTAGCCACCAAGCTGTCCCCAGGTACACCAACCCAGCTATGAGGGTACCCACCACCTGTGCCATAAACATAGTCCTGGGTGGGATTTTCATGTAGTGCCCAAGCTTGAAATCTTGCAGGAAGGTCACTGCCTGTGTCATACTTATGTATCCATACACCTTAAAGCATATGTTAGCCACAGGACGGCCTGGATACATGTACCCTATTATATACTCTGTAATGATGTTCAATCCTGGCGTCTGTGGCATTTTCACAAACAATTTAAAGATTAAAATATTACTATACAAATTGTAAGATTTACCACACAGAAGAGGAAGAAGAAACCTGGTTTGTGGTGGCAGTGATGATTCCTATGGGGAGAGTGAAGAAGAATGCAAGGCCACAAGCTAACAGAACCCCCCACCATGGCAACTGAAGTTGGTCATTGTAATACTCACAAGCAAAGATGGTGACAGCAATGTTAGCAATTAAGATGATCACAAACCACAACTCTGGGACTTGCTTGTACCTGGTCATCAACCTGGTATGTATATCCATAGTTTTCTCTTGGAATGCCGATTTGCTCTGCTCCCATACTTCTCTGCAATCCAATTTTTATTGGGTCTTCAATAAAATTCAAAAAACTCTCTCTGTTTAATTAAGTTAATGAACTACTCCAATTTATACCTTCCATGGAAGAGGGCAACATGGGAAACAGTAGCAGTGAGTGCAGCAAAGCCCACACCATAGGTCATAGCAAAGAAGGTGCTAAGGTAAAGAGGGCCATTCTTCTCATAAGCTTCAAGGTCAAGGTGAAAGTTGGAATCTATGATACTGGTTATGTTATAGATCTGACCAGTGGAGGTGAAGAGCTCATCAGAGAAGATAGGGAAGGTCTTGGCTTTGTAGACATTGAGCCAGTAGGTGATTGGGGTTAACACATACATGACAACAACAAAGCCTACAGCTACATTGGCAGTGGCAAACCACGGGCTGGCTAGTGGGCTTCCAAGATATGAGGAGATTGTGGCCCAATCGATACCAATAGCACCAATCCCAAGGCCATAGAGACCTGAGCCCAATTGTTGGGCTAGAACAGAGTTGGGGAATATCCAACAAATCCAAGATAGGGAGGTCACCATGGGGAAGAGGTAGCCAGGGAAGACGTAGTAGGCAAAGCTGCATACAAAGGCGATCAGGAAGAACTGGATACGTGTCAGACCGCCCTTGGACCTCTCTTCTTTCTCATGTAAGGCCCTGCAAAAAAAAATTTAATATTAAAAAAGTTAATAAAGGAAAAAAAAATATAAAAATAAAGAAACCCCTATTAGAGCACACCCTTTTATTTGATCGTTTGAAGACACCCGTTTAACTAGGGAGAGGGAGGTGTTTTCAACGGACTCAAATCCTCTGCAATGAGTGGTGAGTGGCAGTGAGGGATTGAAATCGTCTACAATTCCGATCTCGTACAATTCCGTGCAATACCACCTTCAGGGGGTGACACGTGTATTGATACCAATACAATGGTCCAGATCTGGTACAACTAATAAAGCATTAAATCAGTGAAGAGGCATTTAAATCAGATCTAGACCATTGCATTGGTATCAATACACGTGTCACCTTCTGAAGGTAGTATTTCACGGAATTGTACAAGATCAGAATTGCAGACGATTTTTTTCCGGCAGTGAGGATTCAATAGTTGGGGGGCCCAGCATGCATCCTATCTGTTGGATCCTCACTACCACTCACTACCTCCCCACAAAGGATTTTTGTAAGTTTTCGGCATTGTTTAGTAGAGGATAGAAATTTATGATGACATATGAGTTCAATCAAAAGTTCAAATCACTAGAGGTGAGGGGTTCTTCTTTCTCCAAAAGTGAAGGAAACCCTTGTTTATAAGGGTATTACTTAGAAAATATTCAGGTTTTCCAATAACTAATTGATCATGCGTCACCTTTAAACATGATGAGGATTAAATTTCTGTTGTTTTATGATTGTCCTTGTTGGCAACTCGGCCACGAGGCGGTGATGACGTGGCCAATTTGGGTGATGTGGATGAAAATGATGACATGGTAGTGTCCAGTGTCACCAATGAGATAACAGAGCAGCTTGGTATGCATGGAGTGGTTTAATACATCATTAATAGATGGTGCAGGTTTCTGGGTCAAAACTGACAAAATTGGCCTATTTACGATCGAGGGCATTTTAGGCAATGAAAATGACATTTTTGGAAGATCATTTCTTCATAAAAAGTATAGATTGTAATTTATGTAGTCCAGTGCATCTGATTTTGTCGCATTCCGATTCCGTATGAAGAAGTTACCGCATTTGTGGCAGTCAAGGGCAATTCGGCATTGAAGATGAATTTTTTAAAGGAAGTGTTCTCCATGTAACAATACGACAAAAATGCAATCTTTCAAACGGTTCTGATTTCATCGCGTTCTGATTCCGTATGAGAAAGATATGTCATTGGAAAGGTCTAGGGGCATTTTGGTCTTTTTACATGGATGATTCAGATGATTGAGTCTTCTGAAAAGTCGTAGAGAATCCAGTTATGATTCCAACGCACTTCGTTTCATCTCGATCGGATATCTTATGAAAAAGTTATAAGTGTTTCCGTAAAGTCGGTTCGAAAATCCAAACCGAAAATCCATCAGTTGCTCTCGGTGTTGGGTGGATTTTTCGGAATTTATTTTTGAAATTTGAAGGGCTTTTGTGTAATTTCAAGATTTTGAAGGTCTGAGTTGCAAGGAGTCTTTAAGCACTGAAATATATGGAGGCAGGGGCTTGATTGTAATAAAGAGGAGTAAAGGGAAGTGAAATGGATGGTCAAGATTCGACCACATAGGCTTGATGCCCATCCAAAGGCTGCTAAGATTTTTTGCTGACATGGACGAGATAGATGCTTGCGCGAAGGATTTGATTGGTTAGGTGCATAATTCTTGATGCACTGGCGCTACACCTTATCAAGGTAAAAGAGGTGGTTGAAGTGTGTTAATGATACATTAATTCAAAGCCAAGGAGGAAGAGAAGAAAGTAAGGATGTGTTTGCTTTGAAGAGCAAGAAGCCAAGGAGAGAAAAGGTGTAAGCACCAAACTTGTCAGTACAAGTTTTCAGTCATCCCAGGCAATCGGTTGTGAGATTCTCTAACCTTTGATTTTACATTATATGTATGTATGTATGTTAGGGTTAGTTGTGGAAGAATGCATACATGCTAGGTTAGTTGTGGATGAACTGTAAGCATGCTAGCTAGTTGTGGATGTATATGCTAGGCAGAGCTTGACTGTAGGGCATTGATATAAGCCCAATTTAATTGTATTTATTGTGTGCTTAGTGGGTGCTAAGCACCGAGAGTGGGTGCTCCCGTGTAGTGGGTGCTACACATTGTATTGGCACTACGAGTGTCATCTCAGCTTCGGATTGAGAAAATTGGGTGTGGGTGCTCCCGACTATGGGTGCAGTCAAAAGTAGTGTATTGAGTAGGTACGAAGCCTTTACAAGCACTACTTCGTGGATGTAGGCAAATTACCGAACCTCGTAAAAATCCTGTGTTGTGGGTGCTTGTTGTTTGCATTTTATATTAAAGTGCGTGGAATGTGGAATGAGTGTGCATACTTGAAAGTGCCTATGAGAGGCTGAGTGTGCATACGACTGTGTGCAAACAGGGACAGGTATATCAAGTTTTTTCTTGGCCAGACATTGGACAGGTTTTTAGGGTTCGGAATTGGACTCACTGATTCACCCCCCTCTCAGTGACTGCCGGGTTACAACAATTGGTATCAGAGCCAATACTCAGTGACAGTTTGATCAACAACTGAGTGATTCAAAGGCAAAGGCAGTGGCAGTGACAGTATGACAAGTGAAGGCCATTCAGGACATGCACCAAAGTTTGATGGATTTGATTTTATCTTGTGGAAGAGGAGAATGCAGTCGTACCTAGGTTCACTAGGTTATGATGTTTGGGCATCTGTTCTGATTGGGTACAAGGAACCTGAAGGAGGTCCGGTTGACAATGAAGCTAAAAAGGCTTATTGTTACAATCAAAAGGTTGTGAATGCAATATTCTCAGCATTAGATAAGAGTGTGATGGCTAAGGTAATGAATTGTGACTCAGCCAAGGGTATCTAGGGAAGACTGAAGAGCATTTATGAAGAAGATGAAAAGATAAGGAAAGCAAAGCTTCAGACCTTTAGAGGCCAGTTTGAAAGTCTACTAATGCAAGAGGGAGAGAATATTGACACCTATATGACTAGGGTAAATGAAGTGGTCAACTCTATTAGGGGTCTGGGAGCCAATCTAGAGGATTCAATTGTTTGTCAAAAAATCCTGAGATCTTTGTTGCCCAAGTATGACTCCAAGGTGTCAGCTATTGAAGAGGCAAAGGACCTAGACACTATTACTCTTGATCAAGTGCATGGCACTTTCACAACTCTTGAAATGAGATGGAAAAAGGGCAAGTCCACTGACAAACAGGCTGCTTTCAAGGCAATGAAAAACTTGAAAATTAATGAGAAGAAGAAGCAGTCTGTGGAGGATACTGATGAGAGTGAAGATGAGGTTACAACTCATTTCACCAGAAAGTCGAAAAGGGGAACAGGAAAATATAAGGACAAGTTGCCTTTCAAATGTTTCAACTGTGGAAGGGTTGGACATTTTGTAGCTAAGTGTCCTAACCAAGGAAAAATAGAAAGTGATGAAGAAGAAAGTGAAAAGAAAAGTCATTTCAAGGGAAAGAAGAAATTCTTCTCAAACAGATACAAGAAAGGCAAGGACAAGAAGAAAAGTTTGGTTTCTAAGAAATGTAGTGATATATCTGATGAAGAGTCTGAAGAATCATCTAATGATGAAGATGATGAGGCTATGTTCACGGTCTCAATAGATATGGAAGAAAACAAAGAAGATTCTTCTAGCAAAGAAGATTCTACAGAAGAAGAAGAGGAAGATGAAAAATCACATCTAGAGGCTGAACTTACAGTTGCCCTTAGAGAGCTTAAAAGAGAAAGGAAGAAAGTGAAAAAGGTCACTCAAGACCTTAAGGGGCAAAAATAAATAGTTATTGAGTTGAGAGATCAAGCCAATAAGTCAAGAAAGACCTTAGATGATCTTGAGTATCAACTCTCATAGAAAACGATTGACTGCAACACTCTTAAGTTAGAGAAAGTGACTTTGAAAGCACAACTAGAGGAGCAATATGAGATTCTTGCACAATTTGATGGTTATGCAGATGAGCTAGCCTTATTAAAGGCTAAGGTTGAAGAATATGGGAGAACTGAGATTGAAAAATAAGACTTAGAAAATGAAGATGTTGAAGATGACTCTACACCAAAAGAGCATCCTAGCAGTAAGAAGCTTAATGACATTATCAATGCTCAAAGATTGACTCACATCAAATTTGGGCTTCGATTTGTTGGGGATTCTTCCAAAAATACCAAGGCAAATGGTAAGGGAACAATACATAATCCTATCAAAGTCAATGATAGGAATGCTCAAAGAGGAAAGGCACATGTTACTACTGCTGGCAATGTCAAGAGAGCAGTACAAAAAGATAAAGTACCGATTGGTCCAACTAGAAGAGGAAATCCATCTATATTCCATAAGACTAACCAAACTAGACAACCACAGTTGGCAAGGCCAAGCAGGAGAGCAGAGAGCTATGGATACAGTCAAGGTCCTCAACAGAGGCCTAGAGCATTTGACAACTTCAGAGCTCCTTACAGATGGCAGATGGAACATGTGATGCAGAGGCACACCTTTCAAGGTTATTGTTACAAATGCAACACTTTTGGACACAAGATCTCATATTGCAAGTTCAACATTGGTCCAATGAGTTATGTGGACAGAAATCCTTTTGTACCCCTTATGGAGGAAACAGTTGAATATTACAGATGCAACAACCTTGGACATATTGCAAAGAATTGTAAAACTATATTTCCCCCACAAAGACAGGAGAACAGAGGTAAGCAGAGAGTTTTCAAAAACACAGAAGATGATGAGATGGAGAGACAGTTCTCAAGACAGAAGAAAGCAAAGAAATCTAAATCTGTCAAGAAAGTTTCGATTCAGAGAGAGAGAGAGAGTAGAAGATGAAGAAGATGCAGTAGCATTTGTTATTCATAGAGCTTTTAAGGCTCAAGGAGACTCTACTCCATGGATTCTTGATAGTGGTTGCTCAAGCCACATGACAGGAGATAAGGAAAGGTTTGAACAATTACATGACTTTGAAGGTGGATCCGTGAAGTTTGGCAACAACAATGGTGCCAGAATTATAGGGAAGGGGTCCATAAGTTTGAACCATGGGAAGGTAAAATCCCTTAATGTCTTGTATGTTGAAGGGCTCAAACACAATCTTCTCAGCATCAGTAAAATTTGTGACAAAGGGCATGAAGTAACTTTCACTAGTAAAGGGTGTGAGATAAGAAGATCAAGCAGTGGAAAGGTTGTAGCTACTGGACAGAGAACTTCAGGGAATTTGTACACCTTGACAGAGTTAGAGAAAGATTCTTGCATGGTTAACATAGATGAGGAGACATGGTTGTGGCACAAAAGGCTTGGGCATATTGGTTTCAAGAACCTTGCCAAGATTTCTTCAAAGAAGGCAGTGAGAGATGTTCCTGAGTTGAAGAAGCTCTCCAATCCTATATGTGCATCTTGTCAAAAGGGAAAGCAAACCAGAATCTCCTACAAGTCTAAGGAGTATTATTCCAGTTCTCCATTGCAGTTGATTCACACAGACCTATGTGGTCCTATGAGGACACCTAGCACCTCAGGAGAGAGATACATCATGTTGTTTGTTGATGATCATTCAAGACTGGTGTGGGTGATGTTCTTGAAACATAAGTCAGAGGCTTTAGAAAGATTTAAGATCTTTAAGAAGCAAGTTGAGAATCAGACAGGGAAGAAGATAAAGTGTCTGAGATCTGATAGAGGAGGTGAGTACAGTTGGGATGATTTTGAAGAATACTGCTATGAGCATGGTATCAGGAAACAAACTTCAGCTCCAAGAACACCCCAACAGAATGGTGTTGCAGAGAGAAAGAATAGAACAGTGCAAGACATGGCTAGAACAATGTTGGCAGAGAATGACATGGGTAAAAAGTTCTGGAAGGAGGCAGTTCTAACTGCAGTGTACATCCATAATAGATGTATGTTGAGACCTCATGAAAGCAAGACTCCATATGAAATCTGGTTTGGAAGAAGGGCTACAGCAAGACACTTCAAGGTCTTTGGTAGCAAGTGTTATATCAAGAACACAACCCAAGATTTGGGTAAGTTTGATGATAGGGTTGATGAAGGTATATTTTTAGGTTATTCTACTTCAAGTAAGGCCTATAGATGCTACAACAGACTTGGAAAAATTGTAGAGAGTGCTGATGTCACAGTTGATGAAAAAAGGGATATTCCTTCAGGCTCAGGAAATGAACTTCTAGAATTTGAAGATCTTGATGATGAGAATGATCTGGTTGATAGTAGACTCAAAAGCAAAGATGAGGTTGATGTTGAACAGGATGAGGTAGATTCAGATGAGCAGAGGAGACACAACAGAGTTGATCAACAGAAAACAGATGAGTTAATCATTGGTGACCCCACTGTAGGTGTTCAGACTAGAAGAATGAAGACCAACACATACTCTCTTCTTTCGAAGATTGAACCAAAAACTGTTGATGAGGCAAGCAATGATGAGAGTTGGATGAAGGCCATGAATGAAGAACTTGATCAGATAGAGAGGAATCACACTTGGGATCTAGTCCCTAGCCCAGTTGACAAGAATGTGATCGGTACTAAATGGGTTTTTTGAAATAAACTCAATGAAGATGGTCAAGTGGTGAGGAACAAAGCAAAACTTGTATGCAAAGGGTATGCTCAAGTGGAAGGCATTGATTTTGAGGAAAATTTTGCTCCAGTGGCAAGACTTGAGGCTATCAGAATGTTCTTGGCTTTGTCAGTGTACAAGGGGTTCAAGGTCTATCAGATGGATGTCAAATCAGCTTTTCTAAATAGAAACTTGGAAGAGGAGGTTTACATAGAGCAGCCTGATGGGTTTCAGCTGAGTGAGGACCCCACTCTTGTGTGCAGATTGAATAAGGCATTGTATGGTTTGAAACAAGCTCCAAGGGCATGGTACTCCAGATTGGATTCTTACTTGTGCAAGTTGGGTTTCAAGA